>NC_057803.1:99149961-99157282 GCF_018294505.1 Triticum aestivum
AGGAGAATCGGTTCCCGATGGAGAAGTAAATGGGAGAAGTGGCATGCAGGCAGTTGATTAGACGACTAGGTAGACTAAACGAAAAGGCTATGCGGGTAGACTGATGAGTCGTACCTGTTCGTGTACGTGCCCATCCTTCCTGATAGGTGGGACCTATGCAAACAGATAAAAAATGTGTCATAGTTTTTTTTGAGCGCGTGAGTGGGAGACACAATATTCTATGGTTAAGGAATACTCCCTCCGTTTAGGTGAGTATAAGTCACCTTATGAAAATCAGGTTTTCCCAAAACCTTTAGGCGTGGAGCATTAACTTCCTGCTCGATCCCCTCCCAGCCTCGTTAGCCAGCGCTATCTTCCTCTGCTGCCGCGTTCTACCTTTCCAATTTTTCCTCTTCTCAAGTGTGGAATGATCTGCATGCCGTCCTTGATGCACCAGAACGACCACTGCATGCATCGCGGCAGAGCGTTGATTGGGCATGCACGTGAATTTGGTTCTGCTCGCAATATGGATGATACCTGAACGATGAAGTGAACATGCATGCTAGCACGTGAGACCTATTTACGCTATACAATACTGGAGTACTCATGTACCTACTACTACTACTACTACTACTACTACTACTACTACTACTACTACTACTACTACTACTACTACTACTACTACTACTACTACTACTAGTAGTAGTAGTAGTAGTAGTAGTAGTAGTAGTAGTAGTAGTAGTAGTAGTAGTAGTAGTAGTACAACTGTGGTACACTTGATGGTCAAAATACTATTCATCCGGTCCTCACAGTGAAGTGACAACACCTTGCACCTGACACTAGTCCAGGCGGCGTGTTCGGGTTACCAAAGTTAGCCTCAACCTGTGCACAGTGCAGTCTGTCACCGCCGCTGTACAGCACATTGGCGCCTCGCCTCGTCTCCCTCTCCGCTCCCATAGCACCACTCCATCTCCATCTCCTTCTTCGTCTCCATCTCACTGTGCCCCCATGTACTGTTGCCTCACTCGCCTCCCCCAGTACCACTATTCCCTTGTTAGCCGCTCCAGCACCGACATCCTTCTCCCCCGTAAATCAAGCCCCCTTCCAAACTCCACCATGGCCGAACGCGAACCGCGCATCATCCATATGAGCCGCGATTGGAGCAATCTCCCAAGTGACATCCTCGACCTCTGTTGTTCGTGTATGGATATGTTGAGCGCCCTGCGGCTGGCTGCATGCTCGAGGGACATGCACACGGCCATCATCAAAGTGAGGCCTAAGCTTTTCAAGACACCCTGCTTGCTGCTATCTGGTCTTGCGAGATTGGCTCACCATGATACGGAGGCATGCATGATGCCCCTCGACTTCAATCCGATCTCCATTAGCCGAAACTTCTTTGCAGGTATGTAGTGGGTCGCCGTACATCATTTCCCTAAACATCGATCCGATCACCATCGCCCGAAACTTCTTGGCAGGTATGTACTGGGTCGGCATGAACTCCCATTGGATGGCTACCTTCAGAGAAGACGGTAAAAAGTTGGTGCTCGTGAACTTCTAGACCTACCATGAGATTATCCTTCCTCCGTTGGATTATATAGAGTATTACCATCGCGGTCCAAGTCATCTAGATTACTACGTCAGTTGGACGGACCTTGTTTTGCAGAAGATTGTAATCTGCCAAGTGCCCACACGACATGCGAATTACGCATACTTCAAGCTAATTGCCTTGTTCGACCGTGGACTCGCCTATCTTTACACCGGTGCCTTATTTAGCTCAAGACAACTCGGCTCGCAGTGGATCATCGTCAAAGCTAATATACACTTCTGTGATGCTATTGAACACAATGGCATCATCTACACGATCGACAAAGCAGATGGCACCACATATTGCTGGGACGGCGCATGTAAGTTGTTTCCTCTCATGTTAATGATGACGCCATGACACTGTTTGAACTTTTTGTGATGATTGGCATATCTCTGTTTGAGCAGAATTTGAGTAGAACTATGGCAATGTATTAGAGACGCCGTAAATTAGCTATATTTGGAATAAGTTAATTCATGCGATTGTGACCATGTCATTACAGCCAATTTGTACCCTGAATAATCAAACGGTTAGGAATATATGGATATTATCCGTATTTTACAGTAATCTATATACTACTACTAAATATGAGTGTGTATCAATGGCCATGTTAGTTTCCTCATTTTCATGATGTAGAAACATGCACCACACTGTTGGTTTCATCTAACCATACATTAGGGAAGTAAATGTGCATATGGAGAACTCTATATTTGGAAGTAGTGAAATCCTGCAATACTTACCATGTGTACATACCTATATTCGCCCTTCAGCAATCAATGGCTAGAATAATATCCTCACAAAATTTTTGCCCACAGAACATGAGTATATAACAATGCATGGTCTGTTAGTTACCTTGAAGAATTTGTTTGTGAGGACATAACATGATTACATAACATGCATGACATGGTAGTTTCCTGTGAAGAATCGATTGCGAGATAACATGAGTATAACCATGCATGGCACTTCTATATTTTCGAACCCAGTATACATTTCCCTATATTTTCCTCCCAGTTCCAACAGGGACATATCAATGCTGTTTCTTGCATTATCCTACTCATACTCTGAACAATGCTGATCTTACATTAACAATGCCTGTCCTTTTTGATATGATGCAGTGTCCCTACAGTTACTGCCCTTTGTAATGACACCACCTTTGCCAAAAACAGGGAAGCACAATTGGTTCCTCGCTCGATCAGACGACAGCAAAAGACTGATGATCATTCGGACACATGAGCCGGAAAAGTTATATTGCAAAAACCCCACTGTATACAAGCACCGTGTAATACGTAAGTATCCGAACAGTGGCTGTTACATCTATGAGCAGGATACCAGCTTGTTGGGGCCTTTAGGATTTTTTTAGTTGGAGGCGGGTAAACAGCCTTCGTTCACACTCTCTGTTTCTCGGACTCAATTATCTGATTAACCAGGAGATCACCGTTGGCAAGGACCTTGATGGCAGAGATGCTCTGTTTGCTATGGAAAACTGTGTCTACACGGCGATCCCTAGGAGTTCGGGAGCAAACTCCCCTGATTGTCAACGATACAGCCTGTAGCCAAAACAAGGTGAGAATGACAAAGGCATCCGAATTAACTTTGATCCTTGGATGTCTCAATTACGACATGCAGTGATGTGGTTCGAGCCTTCAAGTTGATAGGTAATTGGACTGTTGCATCGAAAGGGTGGAGTACTGGTGTCTCCGGATCACTGGTCGCTGAAGATGGGCTGCAAATTATGATGGTGTTGGATCATCTCTTCGAATGACTTTGTTGTCTTTGCTGCTGGTTCTGGATGGGTAGTTCTTTCTTTTGTTATGCATATTCCTTGTCATTTGGTCATCCTCGTCTATGTCACTCTTACTATGTAATAGTTGCTTCTGTTTAGAATGTCATTCTCGTCTGGATCACGAGAGTCTGAGCGCTCCAAATGGGTGCGTTTTGGTGGTGTAGCAAGACTTCTTATGAACTATCATGTCTTGGTGTTTATGTCAGTAGTAGTCACTAGTCAGTGTTTGAATGTTGTATATATCGTTGTTTCAAACTGTTTATTGTCTCGAACTACTGGTGGGCTAAATGAGGGCATCACCATTCTCTAGTGTTCAGAGTATATCTCCTTTTTTTAAGTTATATAATTTGAGCTCAGTGTCTTTTCGATTATGTACACTTGTTTGGGACAGTGAGGTGTCGTTGAATATGGGCCGAGTAGTAACGCAATGCCAAACAGGTCAATTATGACTCTTAGGCCGGACTCTCAAAAGATCTTGAAAAAAGGCCGGGCTCTCCAAAAAAGAATGAATAAGGACTCTTAGGCCGACATGTGGGCGCCACCTGTGTTTTCGTGCACTTGTGCGCCGAGAGCATATTGGCGCGTGCTCGAAATTCATGCTACCTTTTCATCCGCAGTCTCCCGCCCATCCCCCACCTCTGGAATCTCGATTCCTACTCCAGTTCCCCCAAATCCCCCTCCTGTACTCCCTGTACTCAAGCGCACTATCATGTTGTCGGTCAACGCGGATCTCCGAGCCGGAGGTCCTGAGGTCCGTCCTGCCTTCGGTCGCTGCGTGCTGTCGCTCAACAGTGGCATGGCGGCGCTTGACGACCAGTTTGCTGGCAAAGTGCTGATGGTAACCATCAACGGCGACCGGCCTCCCGTCTCGCCGGATGACCTTGTCAAAGCTCTTGGCATTGCGCACAGCATCCAAATAAGTGACTTGCTCATTGATGTCTGTCCGCCACCGGCTGATTTCTTCGTCAGGTTCCGGACAACTTTCGACTGCAGTCGTGTGTTCGAATCTTCCCGGCGTTTGTTCTGCAATGGCGCGCTGGTGAGCTTTGATCGGTGGCACTCAGGATGGGGCTCGGTGCCCTCTGAGCTTGAGTTTTTAACAAAGCTTACCTTCCACGGCATGCCTCGACGTGCTTGGAATAGCGAGTCCATGAACGAGCTTATCAATGACCTTGGAGGTGAGCTCGTAAGTATGTTTGTTCCTCCAAACAGCTGGGCTCTGACGGTTATGGCATGGATGAATAAGTCGTCCACCATACCGAAGGTGATTGGTGTTGAGATACCGATGCAGGAACCGGGGTTGTACTATTCATCGCCACCAAGGCCGCCACGGACCATGTTATAGATGTACCTGTATCGAGTGTTCGTGCATGTCGAAGAAGTGGTCAATCCATCAATCGAAGTCCTGCCGCCACCGCTGGTGCCAGGGTCCATCGACGACGTCCATTGAAGGAGTCAACGTCAGACTTTCCCCGTGTTTCTCGGAACGATGGATGGCACAGGGCCTACTCCATCGCGCGGCGGAGGCCACTCCTTCTTTGGGAGAAGAGGCAGGGCTGGCTGCCTGGATGTGCTCTAATTTGAGGTAACAACTGAATCTTGTCAGATACTAGTTAAATCCGAGCTATGGGTGTGAAGCACTTATATGCCAGTACATTTGATTGTGACCTGTTCTAATTTTGTACCTAAACTTTTTTTTAGAAAGGGCTGTACGTCAACTTAATGTGCTAGGAGAACATATTGTGTTGTCTGTCTGTTTTCTTTGCACAACATTCAAGATATTACCCCGTCATTGATAAAGACGATGAACCCTTATGTACAACTTCGTTGGTTTCAACATAGCCCTTCCCTTAGCGATCCACTGCTTCCATCCTGATTGTGCCGCCTGCGTGAAATTTTTGTATGCAAGTTCAGTGTGCTATGATGTTCTATATGATTGTGTCAACTATATAAGTTTTTACTGAGCATCAGCAATGCATATGGCTGAAAGATGTATTTATGAGCATCGGCCGATGGGTCTCTCTCTCTATCTCTCTCTCTCTCACACACTCACACACACACACATGCACACGCACAAGTGGGACCCGTTGAATTATTTATTTGCTTGTGATAGCTTTTAATTAGGTTCCACTGTAATCTAACTTTTTTCTTAAGTTATTAATTGAGCTCAGTGACTTCAAAAAGTTGTACAGAAGCCTTATTTGGGACTTTCCGGCGTCGCTGAATGTGGGCTGAGTAACCATGTTAGATTGTACTGTACTACACAGGCCTTTTTTCGCTATTTTTTTAAATAATACATTTTTAATTAATTTTCATAAATATTACGCTGGGTAATTTTTTTTCAAAAATAATACACAGTCCGCCCGCTGCAGCCCGACTGGGCCTAGTCGGCCCATATCAGGCCGATTGGATTCGAGTCGGCCTACAGCTGGCCGACTGGCCCCTGTCAGCCCATTGGAGCTAATTGGCTCGTTGTGGGCTAATTGTTTTTGCAAAAGTGTTAATCATGTATTTAAAAAAATGTGTATTGTGACCTCCTCCGCTCGCTGTGGACCCACTATGACTAAAAAATATGTTTTAAAAAGTATTAATCATGTATTTAAAAATTGTTAAATGTGTGTATAAAAATGTTCCTTATCTATACAAAAAAAATTAAATGTGTGTATAAAAATAGCTTTTTTTTCAACATCAGCAATGCAACTGGGCCGACAGTTGTACACAATATCCGAGTCAACTTGTTATTCTCCGCCCCGCTGAGCTGCAAACTTTCCTAGGAGGTATGCATAGGCTTAACAAGAAAATGGACTTTAAGAAATAATAAATGGGATGTAATTATAATAACTGGACAGTTACTATGCACCAAACACGTAATTAGTTTGAAAATATATTATTTTTGGAATTTGAAATTTTAATTTCACTACTTGTTGCACGCGCAATATTTTGTTGGATTTTAACGTAATACAACTTTATTTTGAAATTATATTTAACCTGACTAGAAATTTTGGATAAAAATATTTCGGATCCCATCAAAATGTGGGAATTTTTTTTGAATTCTGTTTTGAGCGGTTGTTTGAAATTATTAATCGTTGTCCTAGCTAGAAGTTGGGTTGTACTTTTAACAAATTGTAAATGGGCTGTAGTAAATTCCATTAGAATTAAAAAATGGGTTGTACATTCTTACAAATCACAAATGGGCTATATGTTCTTTGCCAAATCCGAGCTGTGGGCCTAGTAAGTTGATGTGTACCAAGGGCTTTGTCAACTTAGTCAATATAACAATTCTAGCTGCAGTTATCATACGATGTCCATCCAATGGCCGTAGTGCTTCTTCAACCTCTGGTCTTCTTGCTCCAGCCGCCCAAAGCAGCGCCGGTCGTGTCGCGTGCTCCTGCCTCCCGTGGCCGGCTGTGATGCCGTGGAGGCCTCACCGCCCCATACTACTCCCACCGCTGGCCAGGCCATCCCTCTACTCACCCACACCCCCTGTTATTCTGCGGCGACAGCAGCCTCACACCGCAGCCGAACTAGTGAACCCTCGTACTCCTCTCCGCGCGGGCTTCCACTGCTGCGTCTTCCCCGGCTCCGCGTCGTCCCCTTCCTAGGCCTCGCCGTCGTCTAGACCACCGCCCTGGTGCTCTTGGCGCGGCGTGGTCAACAACCGACTTCCATCGGAAGAGTACTGTACGTGGAGAGGCTGACAGCTAGGTCCATGGCAGCCGCAAGGAAGTGCCTCCTTATTACACGCAAAATAATTATTCATCCACCTGATAGCGGGGACCCACCAGACGGGCCACCGTATTTCGCGAAAAAATGATTCGCCCCCTAACTGCTGGGACCCACGAGCTACATCTTCGCAAGCAAGGAAGTGTGTCCGAAAAAAACGATTCGCCCCCCTGACTGTTGGGACCCACCAGGCCCCCGACTACTGGGACCCACCAGCTACACCTTCGCACGCAAGGAAGTGTGTCCGGGCAAAA
>NC_057803.1:99157487-99158367 GCF_018294505.1 Triticum aestivum
GTCCGGGCAAAAACAAAAAAAAAACGATTCGCCCCTGACTGCTGGGACCCACCAACTACATCTTCGCAGGCAAGGAAGTGCCTGACAGTCGGGACCCACCTGGTCGAAGCGTACATAGCGTGGTCATTCTGGTCGCGAACTTGTACGTACATACTGGTCGATGTAGAGGCACGCACGTTGCATGTACACGTACGTACAGCGGCCAGGGTGCAAGAAAGAAAATACGGCCACATATGTGTACATACGGGCGGGGTCTCGAACGCCTACTCGCGTGTACGTACGGCCAGGGCTCGTGTACATGGCTGGTTCGGAACGGAGAAACAGCGTCGTCGTCATGTTCATGGGGAGGCAACGGAATCCGTCGTGTTCATGGGGAGGCAACGGAATGCGTCGTGTTCATGGAGAGGCAACGGAATGCGTCGTGTTCATCAGGAGGGCTTGGATGGAACAAGTGATGGAAACGAGGCCTGGCGTACCGCAGAACGGAGGAAACGGCCTTGTGTTCGACCGGCCACGTTCGAAACAGGATCCTATTCATTGGGAGGGGTGTGGCGTACCGCAAAACAGAGGAAACGGACCTCCTATGGTTGAAACCTGGGTCCTGTTGATCGGGAGGGGTGTGGCGTACCGCAAAACGAAGGAAACGAACTTGTGTTGGAGCGCTAGTGTCGAAACGGGGGTCATGTTCATCGGGAGGGGTGTGGCGTACCGCAAAACGGGACTCCATGAGATACTGTTCATCTCCACCGTCGACCTCCTCCAGCATCCACGTGCTCCTGTTCATCCAGCCTCCACGGGCTCCTGTTCATCCAGCCTCCACCGCGCGCTACTCCACCGGCTACTGTTCAACCACCCCTCCACCGTCTACTGTTCATCCAGC
>NC_057803.1:99158842-99172841 GCF_018294505.1 Triticum aestivum
TGTTCAACCCATCGATCGGCTTCAGTTAGTAGCAGTAGCGAAGGAATCGCTTGATCTGGTTCAGTTAACAGCCATCGATCGATCGCTCAGGTTCAGTAACGCGTAGCCTGCAGTGCAATCGCTCGGGTTCAGTTAGAGCCCAACGCCTCGCTCGGGCTCAGTTAGAGCCAACGCCTCGCACACAAGCGCGTACGTGTACAAGAGAAACGCGCATCGCTCGGCCCCCGACCTCCCACCGTAACCGGGAACTCCCCGAACTTTTCCTCCCCCTCGCTTCTACCATGGTTTTTTCCGTCATGGACGGCCCAAAGAATGTTATGCAGCTGCGACTCCGGCCCGCCCAGGACGAAAAGCCCATTTTCGATCATGATTTTTTGTCATATAAGTAGGAGCCCACCACATCTATGATGATACCAGGTTTTGTCACAATTATCATCATAGAAGTGTCATATGTATGACAGAAAAAAAATTTGTTCGGCCCAAAATGTCACGGATGTGTCTTTTTTTTTGTAGTGCATGGTCATGATTGTTGTTGCTCTCTAGCTGGCCGCTTCTCAATCTTAATTGCTAGCCTTCATCTGTACTAAGTGGGAATTCTGCTTGTACATAAAAACCTTGAACCCAAAGTTATTCCAGATGAGTCCACCATACCTACCTATATACGGTATTACCCTGCCATCCTAAGTAAATTTGCATGTGCCACCTCTAAAACCTTCTAAAAAAATTATCCGTTTTGTGTGCCTGGATCATTCATGGAACGACAGGAGGTGGTCGATATCTTCTGTGCTAAGCAGGTTATTCTCAGGTTGAGTGTTTATTCACTCGCCATCGCATGAGAAATGGGCGGTAATAGGGATTCCCAGTCCCAAACTGCAAAATACAAAAAGAGTTAATCGCTCGAATAATCAAACAAACACTCCCAATGGACTGAAAACCTTTACTTTTATCGCTTGGGAACCGCCACTAGTGTGCTTAGCATGGAATATGTTGATAACTGATGACCGTGAAGTGAATAAGAAGGTTGCATGTCTAAAAATATCATTTATCTCTGTTTTAAAAATTGAGCTTTGGCACCTCTGCAAATCACTGCTTCCCTCTAAGAGGGGACTATCTATTTACTTTTTATGTTGTGTCACCACCTTCGAAAAAGAAGCGCCAGAAACTGAGTAGAGCACATCTGTCATGATTTATGCATTGTGTGTTGCTAATGTTGGGTGCATCATGACTGGATCTTTTCTACCATGAATTACAATGTTTAGTCGTTGCTTGAACTTTGGAGGTGCTCTGCATTTATGTTTTGCAGTCTTAGAAAGGGCTAGTGAGATACCACTATTGTCATATTATATCATGGTTGTTTTGACAACGTGTTGCCATTTGAGATATCTTATTATTCCCACTAGCTGATTATGTCATTGATATGAGTCATTATAATCTTAAAGAGTTATTGTCTACATGGTTAGTTATAATGATTTGCTGAAAACCTGGGAGTTGTTTAAGCTTATTTATGCAAACAAGAGCAAAAGAGTTCGTAAAGGTTTTTCTTTCCCACTTTCAGTTTATCAACTGAATTGCTTGAGGACAAGAAAAGGTTTCAGCTTGGGGAGTTGATATACATCTCCAACGTATCTACTTTTTCTCATACTTTTCCTCTTGTTTTGGACTCTAATTTGCATTATTTTAATGAGACTAACCCCGGACTGATGATGTTTTCAGCAGAACTACCATGGTGTTGTTTTTGTGCAGAAATTAAAGTTCTCGGAATGGAACAAAACTTTGCGAGGATTTTTATATCAATAATAAGAATTTTTGTAGCCAAGGCCCACCAGAGAGGGCCCCCTGGGTGGGCACAACCCACCAGGGCGCGCCCCCTCTCCTGGCGCGCCCAGGTGGGTTGTACCCACCTGGTGGCCCCATTGACGACCCCCCTGATACTATAAAATCACATATTTCTAGAAAAAAATCAGGGAGAAAGAATTATTGCAATCCACAAGACGGAGCCACCGCCAAGCCATTCTTCCTCGGGTGGGCAGATCTGGAGTCCGTTTGGGACTTCGGAGAGGGGGGTCTTTGTTCTTCGTCATCACCAACCCTTCTCCATCACCAATTCCATGATGCTCCCTGTCAGTGTCAAAACCGGCGGATCTCGGGTAGGGGGTCCCGAACTGTGCATCTAGGCCAGATGGTAATAGGAGGCAAGGGACATGAAGTTTTACCCAGGTTCGGGCCCTCTCGATGGAGGTAAAACCATACGTCCTGCTTGATTAATATTGATGATATGGCTAGTACAAGAGTAGATCTACCACGAGATCGGAGAGGCTAAACCCTAGAAGCTAGCCTATGGTATGATTGTTGTTGTGTATGTTGTCCTACGGACTAAAACCCTCCGGTTTATATAGACACCAGAGAGGGTTAGGGATACACAAAGTTGGTTACAATGGTAGGAGATCTGCATATCCGTATCGCCAAGCTTGCCTTCCACGCCAAGGAAATTCCCTTCCGGACACGGGACGAAGTCTTTAATCTTGTATCTTCACAATCCAGGAGTCCGGCTGAAGGTATAGTCCGGCTATCCGAACACCCCCTAATCCAGGACTCCCTCAGTAGCCCCTGAACCAGGCTTCAATGACGACGAGTCCGGCGCGCAGATTGTCTTCGGCATTGCAAGGCGGGTTCCTCCTCCAAGTACTTCATGGAAGATTTTGAACACAAAGATAGTGTCCGACTCTGCAAAATAAGTTTCCACATATTGCCATAGAGAGAATAATATTTACACCAATCTAATTTGCTGACGTATTCCGTAGCGTGACACACCACGGCCAAGCCTTTATCCGAGTCATTTCATTATCCCACCTCAGCGCGTCATGCGAGGCGGTTTCCTTGGCACGTCTTGTTAAAGCAGAGATCGTGTCCCCTTATCCCAGGATTCTCATCAATACGGACGTGGGTAACCCAACCATGCCATTGATTACGGCGCTTGGAGATAAGCGAGTTTTACCAGGCCAGTGGGGACATGTAGTTGCGTCCAATCATATAAGGGGATAAGGATCCACCTTTTCACCTACGCCTTCTTCCTCCTTCGCCTATCCATTCTTGCGCACTCGAGCTCCAGCGCTCAAGTCCGCACTCCCCACCTCAACCTTCTCCAGCCATGTCCGGAGCGGGAGGCAAGTGGATGGTCTCCTCCGTCACGGAGGGACACATCAAAAAGCTGAGGAAGGCCGAATACCTGTCTAACAACATCGCGTACCGGCTTCTCGAAAAGGGGCAGCTCATCCCCACCCCTAGGCCCCATGAGAGGGTGGTATTCCTCCCCCATTTCCTCCGCGGACTGGGCTTCCCTCTCCACCCATTTGTACGGGGGCTCATGTTCTACTACGACCTGTATTTCCACGATCTGGCCCCAAACTTTGTCCTCAACATGTCGGCGTTTATCGTCGTGTGCGAGGCTTTCCTCCGCATCCGCCCCCATTTCGGCCTATGGCTCAAGACTTTCAATGTCAAGCCGAAGGTGGTGCGCGGCAACCAGGCGGAGTGCGGAGGCGCCATGGTGGGCAAGATGGCCAACATCCTATGGCTCGAGGGCTCCTTTGTGGAGACCCTGAAGGGGTGGCAATCGGGGTGGTTTTACATCACCGAGCCACGCGACGCCGAATGGGTCGCACTCCCCGAGTTTCGATCCGGACCCCCTACGCGGCTCACCTCCTGGAAGGAGACGGGCCTGTCGTGGGGTAAGAAAGGAGAGCTGACCGGACTCCAAACATGCATCCAAACCCTGGTGGACAAGAAGCTCAAACTTGTCAACGTAGTCCAGGTTATGCTCATCCGCCTGATCCTCCCGTCTCAACAACGGGCTTTCAACATGTGGGAGTTCGACCCGGCGCGGCACCAAACTCTGATCAGGCTCTTCAGGGTTCAGTACGCGGCTCGGTGATGTAAAACCACCCGCATCCGCTACCGAGGATCGCAGATTCAGTACGCAGCGTCACGCTCATGCGGTAAGCTGTTTTTTCCTTTTACAGGGTATTAGTTTTTCATAGTTTGACTCCATGCGGGATCTAAGCTCCCTTACCTTTGACAGGATTGGCAGGTGACATCCGGACAGATCAACTATCCGGCTCCTTTGCCCGAAGGCCCAACGGATGCTCGCTTGGCGAAGCTGCTGGTTCCGGCACCCTATGTGGTGCCGGAGAAGAAGGTCGCGAAAAAGGCCACGGGGACTCGAAAGAGTGCCCGGCGCCAGGAGGTGTCGGATCCATCATCCGATGGTTCCGAGGCGTATTCCTCCCGTGAATACGAGGAGGAAGAAGAAGAGACCTCTCCCCCTCCAGCGAGAGGAGAGAAGAAAAGGAAGGCCGCCCTCTCTGGGGAGGCCGGAGGGTCCAAGAAGGGGAAAACCCTTCCTCCGGACTACTCCACCGACGCCGACGACGGCGGAGAGGAGTGGCAGCGCAGGGCCAAACCCCTGGAAAAATAGTAAGTATCCGAATACCAGAGTAATTCATAATATTCATTTATTGCACAGCTTTCCCTTACGTCGAATATGTTTATGCAGCCCACCCAAAGACCGGCTCGACGCGTTGTCGAGCGGCTCACTGGACTCGTCGGATGTGAACTTGCTTCCGACGGCTTCCTCCCCCCGCCCTACAGACGACACCGAAGTGTTGTCCCAACAGGTTCCAAGCCGAGAGGAGGTGGTCCTGGAGGCGCCGCAAGGCGACCTCCCAGACTCCAGGAGTAAAGGGGATGAAACCCCCCAGGGCTCCAAGTGCGGCTCTAGGCCGGACACCGCTCCGGAACCTTCAAAGGTTCCAGAGTCCGGCGGGGGGCCTCCTTCCAAGAGGAGCAAGCCCACCGTGCCGGTGGCCCCCGTCCAACCGGAGGCGCCGGACAATATGTTGGAGGCGCTCCAAGGCGCCTCCCTCGACGAGGAGCACCACACTATTATGAGTGCGGTGGTCCAGAAGGTTCAGTCCGCCAAGAGCCGACTGACTGAAGCTTGTACTAGCCTTTTAACAGGCTTTGAGGTAAGTAAGGAATGTGTAAATAATATTACCGCATAGACAGTAGCCCCTGATGCACTGTTTGGCGTTCGGGAAGAAAAGCTGAATAGAGGATCAAATAAAATTTGCAGGAGTCTAACAAAAATGAGTCAATAAAATTTGCACTGACTACGAAAGTGGACACGCTAAAGCAGAACCTCGAGCGGTCCGAGCAAGAGCTCGGGCGTGCCAAGAAGCAGCTCAAGGACAATGAAGGTAAGAAATACCTTGTTTTTAAATATATATAAAAAGGTGCAATTGCAAAGAATGACAGGATTATCGTGGCTATTGTAGGGGCCACATCTGAGGTGGCGACCCTTAAGCAAGCGCTGGTCGAGGCCGAGAAGAGGGCGGCCTCGGAGCACACCGAGCGGGAGAAGTATGAGGCCGAGGTTGGCAAGGTATGGCAAGAGCTCCAGGCTCTCATGGAAAAACATGAGAGTTTGGAGCTTGACTCAAAGACGCGAGCGTCCGAGCTCACGGTGGCTATTGAAAATGCCAAGTCTGCCAAGGCTGAATACCAGAAGACCCTCCAGGAGTTGGATGAGGTGAAGAAGATAGCGGCGGGTAAGGCATTCTTTATGCAAAGCAAACACATAAATGTGAGTTACTTGTTACTTACCCAAATCCGGAGCTCTCCAGGAGCGTTCGCAGATCTTCCTTGGAGTGTGTCCGATGCCGCCGCATTCTATCGAGCCGAGGAGGGCAGTTCGACAGAGAAGGTGTTCTGGTCTCAGTATGCTGAGGCCGGACACCCCGTGCCCCTGAGCGACCAGCTGAAGCAACTGGTCGAGCTCCACAAGGCGGCCGAACAGGCCATGAAGGGCCTCATTGTTCGGCTGTGGCCTAAAGGGGCTCTGCCTGGGAGCTATTTCGGGCTGGTGTGGCGGCTGGTGGAGGCATGTCCAAGGCTCGAAGTCATCAAGCGCTCCGTCTGCATTGAAGGTGCCCGTAGGGCCCTTGCCCGTGCTAAGGTGCACTGGGGCAAGCTGGATGCTGAGAAGCTTGTGAAGGACGGGCCACCACCGGGGAAAGAGAATCGCAAGCCCGAGAATTACTATAAGGATGTTCTGAAGGGTGCCTGCCTTGTGGCGGATGAATGTTCTAGGGATGTAATTTTTGAGTGAAACTTGCTTCTTTTGTCCTGTGCGCTGAAAACTTGTTCATATGCGCTAAGCAATGCTGTTGGAATTTAAAATATTACCTTCTATGCGGCTGCTTATTAATTCTGAGAGATGGCGAGTCGTCGGCTTCTGCCCCGTGCCGCTAGTGCCGGGGTTTTCGGGGATAAACCTGAGCGCTCTTTTTCCCATGTTTGGGTCCTTCGAGGGAGGCGCTCAGCCCAACGAACAAGGCAATCAGACTATAATGCATGAACACACTCACTTAGCCATAGAATTCTATAATTTTAATTTTCGGTGAAGCCCCTGGTATTCAGAAGACCGAGTTCGGGGCGCTATCCACGCCTTGGCCGGACAGAGCCGGCTCCTCGCCCTAAGCGGCATAAGTCTTTAGGGACTCGAAAAACCTCTTGAACAGCGACCAGCTCTCGCTTCATCATGACAGTCAGTTTTAGCTTTCTCCACTGAGGTGCTCGACCTAGCTCAACTGGGGCACAATCGCAGTGGTTCTCCTAGTGCTACCTTAGCCGATATAGCGGAACGTAAGGCACCAAAACATAGGAGCCGGGCAAACCCAACTATTGACCCAAGACATGATTCAGAGCCGATGCATATAATGCTATAAGTTCGGGGTGCCGCACTTGTTAAAGTGTTCGGACTTCTCACACCATATTGAGGGGTACTAAAGCCCCTGGCGTATTTTGGCCGTACCAACGTGTACGGGTGCAACATGTTGTTAAGGAACATATATAAAGAAAAAAGGTAATGCAAAAATAGACAAAAGCTATGCATTGTTTATTAAAAAGGGCTGCGATCAAAGTGGAACGATACAAATAATGCGATAAGTGAAAGGTTGGACTAGTTAACATGTCCGTTCCAGGGGCAAGCTGCGGAATAGTATGCGGAACAGGTATACTGCTCGTGATAGAGACCACCTGGGAGTTCCGTAATGCGGCGTGGCTTGTCTGCTTCCCTGGTTCTTGCATCATTTGTGCGGCAATTGAACTGCCGAACAGGCCTTCCAAAGGATGGAGTCCTGAAAGTAAGAGAAAATTAAAAAATCGGCAGCCCCTGGTACGGTTTAAGCCGTGTTTCGGGCGTGCCGTGATGGTTCCGCTCCCCCTGTACCCATGGTATCTCTAGAGCGTAGTTATGTACGCGAAGTACTGGCGTCGCCTTTTGGAGGGTTGGGGTTGGGGCCGCATTGCTACGCCTGCTCGGATCGTGCCAGGCGGTCTTGTTGTAGGTTACTCCGGGCGCGCTTGACGGTGTCCGGCCGTTTAGTGGCCGGACTGGAGAACTGCCTGGAGAGGCTGCTTTGTACTTCCGCTGCAAGGGCTGCCGTGTGCTCCTCCATTCGGAGGGAGCGTTCGGTGTTTCCATTGATCGTAATTACTCCTCGAGGGCCTGGCATCTTGAGCTTAAGCTATGCGTAGTGCGGTACCGCATTGAACTTGGCGAATGTGGTTCGCCCGAGTAGTGCGTGATAACCACTGCGGAACGGGACTATGTCGAAGATTAACTCCTCGCTTCAGAAATTATCCGGAGATCCGAAGACCACTTCAAGTGTGACTGAGCCTGTACAGTTGGCCTCTACACCTGGTATTACGCCTTTAAAGGTCGTTTTGGTGGGCTTAATCCTCGAGGGATCTATGCCCATTTTCCACACTGTATCCTAGTAAAGCAGGTTCAGGCTGCTGCCGCCGTCCATAAGGACTCTAGTGAGATGAAATCCGTCAATAATTGGGTCTAGAACCAATGCGGCGAATCCGCCATGATGGATGCTAGTGGGATGGTCCCTTCGATCAAAGGTGATCGGGCAGGAGGACCATGGGTTGAACTTTGGGGCGACTGGATCTACCGCGTTACGTCCCTTAACGCGCGCTTCCGCTCCCTTTTGGGGACGTGAGTTGCGTATATCATGTTCACCATCCGCACTTGTGGGGGAAAACCCTTCTGTCCACAATTGTTCGGCGGTCGGGGCTCCTCGTCGTCATCGCTATGCTGCCCCTTGTCTTCATTTTCGGTGTTTAACTTGCCTGCCTGCTTGAACACCCAACAATCCCTGTTGGTGTGATTGGCCGGCTTTTTGGGGGTGCCATGTATCTGGCACAAGCAGTCGAGTATTCGGTCCAAACTAGACAGGCCCCTAGGATTCCTTTTGAATGGCTTTTTCCGCTGACCGGATTTAGAGCCTCTGAATACGGCATTAACTGCCATATCCTCAGCATTGTCGCCGTTAATGCGGCGCTTCTGCTTGTTGCGACGCGACCTGCCACTACTGTCCCTGGTGTCTGAATTACCAGGGTTCTTGGTCATATTGTTGCTACGAGCAAGCCAGCTGTCTTCTCCCACGCAAAAGCGGGTCATGAGTGTCGTGAGTGCTGCCATAGATTTCAGCTTTTCCTGTCCAAGGTGCCTGGCGAGCCACTCGTCACGGATATTGTGCTTGAAGGCTGCTAGGGCCTCAGTGTCTGGACAATCAACTATTTGATTTTTCTTTGTTAGGAACCGTGCCCAGAATTGCCTGGCCGATTCCTCTAGCTGCTGAATTACGTGACTTAGGTCATCGGCGTCTGGGGGTCGCACATAAGTGCCCTGGAAATTGTCGAGGAATGCGGCTTCCAGGTCCTCCCAACAACTGATTGATCCTGTTGGCAAGCTGTTAAGCCAATGTCGAGCTGGTCCTTTAAGCTTGAGTGGGAGGTATTTGATGGCGTGGAAATCATCGCCGCGAGCCATGTGGATATGAAGGAGATAATCCTCGATCCATACCGCATGATCTGTTGTGCCATCATATGATTCGATGTTTACAGGTTTGAAACCCTCGGGATTTGATGATCCATTATATCGTCTGTGAAGCATAGTGGGTGTGCGGCGCCTCTGTACTGGGCGATATCATGACGTAGCTCCAATGAACTTTGTCTACTGTGTTCGGCCCTGTCGAATTTGTGGCCGGCGTGACGATTACCGTCTTGAGCCATGGGGCGCCCCCACGATCCGTAGATCGATCTTGTTTGCCTTGCCTTGTCCTCCAACATATCTCGTAAGTCCGACGCATATTCCCGTGCCTTGGTACGGGGTGCGGCTTGAGTGGAGGGCCGAGAGGCCTCTTTGTCGCGGCCACGAGGTGGCCGGTCGGCCGCATCAAGTGCTTCCTCCTCTAATCGGGGTAGCAACCTGCGCTTTGGGTAGCTCTTGGAGGGGCCTTCGAGTTTATGCTCTTCGGCCGCAAGGACTTCAGTCCATCTGCCGACTAGCAAATCTTGATCAGCTCTAAGCTATTGCTGTTTTTTCTTGAGGCTTCTTGCCGTGGCCATAAGCCTGCGTTGAAAACGCTCTTGCTCGACGGGATCCTCTGGCACGACGAATTTGTCGTCGTCGAGGCTTGCCTCGTCTTCAGAGGGAGGCATATAATTATCGTCCTCGACCTCTCTGTCTGCCGCTCTCTCATGAGGGCTGGTTTCTCCATCCTCCTGTGCTAAATCTTGCTGGAGGGGGTTTTCTTCGGCACTTTCTGGAGTATTATTATCTCCCATGCTGGAATCACCGTATTTGATTTGGCGGGATTTTGAGCAGCGCCGCTGACGCCGGCGCTTAGGCTGTTTCTTGGAGTGGTCGTCCTCCGCTGTTCCATCACCATCTCCTTCTTTTGGGGTGTCCACCATGTATATGTCATATGACGAGGTGGCTTTCCGGGACCTAGTAGGCACTGGTTCTTCATCACCTCCTTCATCGGCGTCCATACCGTCGATGTCTTCGGAGTCGAAGTCGAGCATGTCGGTTAAGTCGTCGATAGTGGCTACAAAGTGGGTGGTGGGTGGGCTTTGAATTTCTTCATCGTCTGTACCCCAACCTTGCTGACCGTAGTCTGGCCAGGGCTCTCCTGATAAAGAGAGAGACTTAAGTGTCTTTAGGATATCGCCGAAAGGCGAGTGCTGAAAGATGTCCGCGGCAGTAAACTCCATGATCGGTGCCCAATCGGATTCGATCGGCAGGGGCACGGAGGGTTCGGAGTCTAGAGAGGAGTCCATCTCCTTGGAGTCATGAGTCTCGCAGAGTACGGGGCTGGTGTTCGGCTCAATTGCCGTTGGGATCGCAGCCCCCGAGGTGGTGTCCAACCGCCCATCCTCGATCGGCGCAGTTGGCTCCGAATTAAGGGTCGAAGCTGATTCGGGTGCGGCCTCCAGGGCACCGTTCGGCGGCAGAGCTAGATCATGCTCGTCGGGACAGTGCGGCGCGCTCGGCAGTGGCTCGAATCCGTCGAAGATCAAGTCCCCGCGGATGTCAGCCGTGTAGTTTAAACTTCCAAATCTGACCTGACGGCCAGGGGCGTAGCTTTCGATCTGCTCCAGAGGGCCAAGTGAATTGGCCCGCAGTGCGAAGCCGCCGAAGATGAAGATCTGTCCGGGGAGGAAGGTCTCACCCTGGACTGCATCGCTATTGATGATCGTAGGAGCCATTGAGCCTAACAGCGACGACACAGAGGAACTCTCAATGAAAGCACCAATGTCGGTGTCAAAACCGGCGGATCTCGGGTAGGGAGTCCCGAACTATGCGTCTAGGCCGGATGGTAACAGGAGGCAAGGGACACGAAGTTTTACCCAGGTTCGGGCCCTCTCGATGGAGGTAAAACCCTATGTCCTGCTTGATTAATATTGATGATATGGGTAGTACAAGAGTAGATCTACCACGATATCGGAGAGGCTAAACCCTAGAAGCTAGCCTATGGTATCATTGTTGTTGTGTATGTTGTCCTACGGACTAAAACCCTCCGGTTTATATAGACACCGGAGAGGGTTAGGGTTACACAAAGTCGGTTACAATGGTAGGAGATCTGCATATCCGTATCACCAAGCTTGCCTTCCACGCCAAGGAAAGTCCCTTCCGAACACGGGACGAAGTCTTTAATCTTGTATCTTCATAGTTCAGGAGTCCGGCTGAAGGTATAGTCCTGCTATCCGAACACCCCCTAATCTAGGACTCCCTCACTCCCCACCGGGAGTGAGTAATTCCTTCGTAGGATCGCTGGTCAGTGCGGAGTTGGATGAGATTCATCATGTAATCGAGTTAGTTTTGTTAGGGCCTGATCCCTAGTATCCATTATGTTCTTAGATTGATGTTGCTATGAATTTTCTATGCTTAATATTTGTCACTTTGGGCCCGGGTGCCATGATTTCAGATCTGAACCGTTTATGAACTCATCATTATATCCATGTTTTAGATCCGATCTTGCAAGTTATAGTCACCTACCACGGTTATGATCCGACAACCCCGGAGTGACAACAACCGGGCCCACTCTCGGTGATGACTATAGTTTGAGGAGTTCATGTATTCACTATGTGTTAATGCTTTGTTCCGGTTCTCTATTAAAAGGAGGCCTTAATATCCCTTACTTTCCAATATGGACCCCGCTACCACTGGAGGGTAGGACAAAAGATGTCATGCAAGTTCTTTTAATAAAGCACGTATGACTATTTACGGAATACATGCCTACATTATATCGATGAATTGGAGCTAGGGCCGTATCGCCCTAGGTTATAATTGTCTCATGATGAATATCATCCAACAAGTCACCGATCTAATGCCTATGAATTTATCTTATATTGTTTCTGCTAAGTTACTACTGCTATCATCACTGTTACACTTGCTACAAAATATTGCTATCACTGTTATTGTTACCGTTGCTGCTGTCACTACTATCAAAACTATCATATTACTGTGCTACTGATTACTTGCTGCAGATAATTAATCTCCAGGTGTGGTTGAATTGACAACTCAGCTGCTAATACCTTCAAATATTCTTTGGCTCCCCTTGTGTCGAATCTATAAATTTGGGTTGAATACTCTACCCTCGAAAAGTGTTGTGAACCCATATACTTGTGGGTTATCAGCTATCATCATACCTAGTTCAATCTCGTCACCAGCAAGTTTCTTTACTCGTTCCGTAGTGCATCATCCTGCAACTAACTCATTAGTCATATTGCTTGCAAGGCTTATACCGATGAGCATTACCGAGAGGGCCTAGAGATACCTCTCCGATACACGGAGTGACAAATCCTATTCTCGATCTATGCCAACTCAACAAACACCATGGGAAACACCTGTAGAGCATCTTTATAATCACCCAGTTACGTTGTGACATTTGATGGCACACAAGGTGTTCCTCCAGTATTCGGGAGTTGCATAATCTCATAGTCAGAGGAACATGTATAAGTCATGAAGAAAGCAATAGCGATGAAACTAAACGATCGATATGCTAAGCTAACGGATAGGTCTTGTCCATCACATCATTCTCTAATGATGTGATCCCATTCATCAAATGATAACACATGTCTATGGTTAGAAAACTTAACCATCTTTGATTAACGAGCTAGTCAAGTAGAGGCATACTAGGGACACTCTGTTTGTCTATGTATTCACACATGTACTAAGTTTTCAGTTAATACAATTCTAGCATGAATAATAAACATTTATCATGATATAAGTAAATATAAATAACTACCTTATTATTGCCTCTAGGGCATATTTCCTTCACATTTTTCATATGAAAGCGAGGAGATTAGAGGAGATTACCTTAAGGGAGGGATTGGGGTCGAAATCCACAAACGAAACCTTCAAATTCCAAGGATTTGGGGAAGGATTAGAGAGGGAGGAAGAGGGGAAATCTGGGGGGGGGGGCAAATCTGTTGTGTCTGTTGTGGGGGTTGCGTGGGGTGTGTGTGTGTGGGAGTGAAGGAAATATGCCCTAGAGGCAATAATAAAATTGTTATTTATATTTCCGTATATCATGATAAATTTTTATTATTCATGCTAGAATTGTATTAACCCGAAACTTGATACATGTGTCGATACATAGACAAAACAAAGTGTCCCTAGTATGCCTCTACTTGACTAGCTCATTAATCAAAGATAGGTAAGTTTCCTGACCATAGACATGTGTTGTCATTTGATGAATGAGATCACACCATTAGGAGAATGATGTGATGGACAAGACCCATCCGTTAGCTTAGCATTATGATCGTTTAGTTTTATTGCTATTGCTTTTTTCATGACTTATACATATTCCACTGACTATGAGATTATGCAACTCCCGAATATCGGAGGAACACCTTGTGTGCCATCAAATGTCACAACGTAACTGGGTGATTATAAAGATGCTCTACAGGTGTTTCCCATGGTGTTTGTTGAGTTGGCATAGATCGAGAATAGGATTTGTCACTCCGTGTATCGGAGAGGTATCTCTAGGCCCTCTCACTAATGCACATCACTATAAGCCTTGCAAGCAATGTGAACAAAGAGTTAGTTACGGGATGATGCATTATGTAACGAGTAAAGAGACTTGCTGGTAACGAGATTGAACTAGGTATGATGATACCGACGATCGAATCTCGGGCAAGTAACATACCGATGACAAAGGGAATAATGTATGTTGTTATGCGGTTTGACCAATAAAGATCTTCATAGAATATGTAGGAGACATTATGAGCATCCAGGTTCCGCTATTGGTTATTGACTGGAGATCTATCTCGGTCATGTCTACATGGTTCTCGAACCCGTAGGGTCCGCACGCTTAACGTTCGATGACGATTTGTATTATGAGTTATGTGTTTTTGATGACCGAAGTTTGTTCGGAGTCCCAGATGAGATCACGAACATGAAGAGGAGTCTTAAAATAGTTGAGAGGTAAAGATATATATTGGAAGGCTATATTCAGACACCAGAATGGTTCTGAAGTGTTTCAGGTATTTTTTGAAGTACCGGGAGGTTACCAGAACCCCCCAGGGAATTAGTGGGCCTTAATGGGCTTTTTTGGAAAGGAGAGAAGGGCCTCCAAGG
>NC_057803.1:99173021-99185077 GCF_018294505.1 Triticum aestivum
CCCCCCTCTTTCCTTGTCCCCTCTTCCTCCTTCCCGCTCTCTCCCTCTTGGAAAAAGGAAGGGGACTCCAACTAGGATTGGGAATCCTAGTTGGACTCCCCTATGGCGCCTCCTCCTCCTTGGCCGCCGGCCTCCTCCTCCCTCCTTTATGTACGGGGGCAGGGGGCACCCCAAAGGACACCAAGTCTTCTCTTAGTCGTGTGCGGTGCCAACCTCGGTCATATTGTCGTGGGGCTTAGGCGAAGCCCTGCACCAGTAACTTCATCATCACCGTCGCCACGCCATCATGCTGACGGAACTCTCCCTCGACCTCAATTGGATTAAGATCTCGAGGGACGTCATCATGCTGAATGTGTGCTGAAAACAGAGGTGCCGTACATTCGGTACTTGGATCTGTTGGATCGTGAAGACACTCGACTACATCAATCACGTTACTAAACGCTTCCGCTTTCGGTCTACGAGGGTACGTGGATGCACTCTCCCGTCTCATTGCTATGCATGTCCTAGATAGATCTTGGGTGATCATAGGAATTTTTTTGAAATACCGCGTTCCCCGACAGTGGCATCCGATCCAGGTCTATGTGTAGATGTTATATGCATGAGTAGAACACAAAGAGTTGTGCGTGATAATATTCATAGTGCTTACCAGCAACATCTTACTTTGATTCAACGGTATTGTTGGATGAAGTGGCCCGAACCGACATTACATGACCGCGTTCATGAGACTGGTTCTACCGACGTGCTTTGCACACAGGTGGCTGGCGGGTGTTTATTTCTCCAACTTTAGTTGAATCGAGTTTGACTACGCCCGGTCCTTATTGAAGGTTGAAACATCACACTTGACGAAAAACCGTTGTGGTTCTAATGCATAGGTAAGAACGATTCTTGCTGGAAGCCCGTAGCAGCCACGTAAAACATGCAACAACAAAGTAGAGGACATCTAACTTGTTTTTGCAGGGCATGTTGTGATGTGATATGGTCAAGACGTGATGAGATATAAATTGTTGTATGAGATGATCATGTTTTGTAAAAGTTATCGGCAATTGGCAGGAGCCTTATGGTTGTCGATTTATTGTATCAAATGCACTCGCCATGTAATTGCTTTACTTTTTCACTAAGCGGTAGTGATAGTCGTAGAAGCAATAGTTGGCGAGACGACAACGATGCTACGATGGAGATCAAGGTGTCAAGCCGGTGATGATGGAGATCATGACTGTGCTTTGCAGATGGAGATCAAAGGCACAAGATGATGATGGCCATATCATGTCACATATTTTTGATTGCATGTGATGTTTATCCTTTATGCATCTTATTTTGCTTAGTACGGCGGTAGAATTATAAGATGATCCCTCAATTATTTGAAGGTACAAGTGTTCTCCCTGAGTATGCACCATTGCTACAGTTCGTCGTGCCGAGACACCACGTGATGATCGGGTGTGATAAGCTCTATGTTCACATACAACGGGTGCAAGCCAGTTTTGCACATGCAGAATACTCAGGTTAAACTTGACGAGCCTAGCATATGCTGATATGGTCTCGGAACACTGAGACCGAAAGGTCAAATGTGAATCATATAGTAGATATGATCAACATAGTGTTGTTCACCATTGAAAACTACTCCATCTCACGTGATGATCAGACATGGTTTAGTTGATTTGGATCACGTGATCATTTAGATGACTAGAGGGATGTCTATCTAAGTGGGAATTGAATAATATGATCAATTGAACTTTAATTTATCATGAACTTAGTCCTGATAGTATTTGCAAATTATGTTCTAGATCAATAGCTCACGTTATAGCTCCCCGTTTATTTTTGATATGTTCCTAGAGAAAAATAAGTTGAAAGATGATAGTAGCAATGATGCGGACCGGATCCGTGATCTGAGGATTATCCTCATTGCTGCATAGAAGAATTATGTCCTTGATGCACCGCTAGGTGACAGACCTATCGTAGGAGCAGATGCAGACGTTATGAACATTTGGCAAGCTCGATATGATGACTACTTTATAGTTTAGTGCACCAAGCTTTACGGCTTAAAACCAGGACTTCAAAAATGTTTTGAAAACCATGGAGCATATGAGATGTTCCAAGAGTTGAAATTAGTATTTTAGACTCATGCCCATGTCGAGAGGTATGAGACCTCTAATAGTACTTTGCCTACAAGATGGAGGAGAATAGCTCAACCAATGAGCATATGCTCAGATTGTCTGGGTACTGCAATTGCTTGAATCAAGTGGGAGTTAATCTTCCAGATAAGATAGTGATTGACAAAGTTCTCTAGTCACCATCACCAAGTTACTAGAACTTCGTGATGAACTATAATATGCAAGGGATGAATAAGACAATTCCTGAGCTCTTCACAATGCTAAAGGCTGCGGAGGTAGAAATCAAGAAAGAGCATCAAGTGTTGATGGTTAACAAGACCAGTAGTTTCAAGAAAAAGGGCAAAGGTAAAGAAAGGGAACTTCAAGCAAGAATGGCAAGCAAGTTTCCACTCCCATGAAGAAACCCAAAGCCAGACCTAAGCCTGAAACCGAGTGCTTCTACTGCAAAGGGAATGGTCACTGGAAGCAGAACTACCCCAAATATTTGGCGGATAAGAAGGATGGCAAAGTGAAAGGTATATTTGATATACATCTTATTGATGTGTACTTTACTAGTGTTCATAGTAACCCCCATGGTATTTGATACCGGTTCAGTTGCTAAGATTAGTTACTCGAAATAGGAGTTACAAAATGAACAAAGACAAGTTGAGTGCGAGGCAACGGTGTGTGCTGGAAGTGATTCCAAGGTTGATAAGTTACCATCGCATACTCCCTCTACCTTCGGGATTAGTGTTGAACCTAAATAAATGTTATTTGGTGTTTGCATTGAGCATGGATATGATTGGATCATGTTTATTGCAATAATGTTATTCATTTAAGTCAAGGAATAATTATTGTTTGGTTTACATGAATAAAACCTTCAATGGTCATACACCGAATGTGAATGGTTTGTTGAATCTCGATCGTGGTTATACACATATTCATAATATTGATGCCAAAAGATGCAAAGTTGATAGTGATAGTGCAACATATTTGTGGCACTGCCGTTTATGTCATATTGGTGTAAAGCACATGAAGAAACTCCATGCGGATGGACTTTTGGAATCACTTGATTATGAATCATTTGATGCTTGCGAACCATGCCTCATGGGCAAGATGACTAAGACTCCGTTCTCCGGAACAATGGAGCGAGCCGCTGACTTATTGGAAATAATACATACTGATGTATGTGGTCCAATAAGTGTTGAGGCTCGTGGCGGGTATCATTATTTTCTAACCTTCATAGTTGATTTGAGTAGATATAGGTATATTTACTTAATGAAACACAAGTCTGAATCATTTTGAAAAGTTCAAAGAATTTCAGAGTGAAGTGGAGAATCATTGTAACAAGAAAATAAACTTTCTGCGATCTGATCGCAGTGGCGAATATTTGAGTTACGAGTTTTGGCCTTCATTTAAAACAATGTGGAATAGTTTCTGAACTCACGCCACCTGGAAACCAAAGCATAATGGTGTGTCCGAACGTCGTAACCGTACTATATTAGATATGGTGCGATCTATGATGTCTCTTACCGATTTACCACTATCGTTTTGGGGTTATGCATTAGAGACAGATGCATTCACGTTAAATTGGGCACCATCTAAATCCGTTGAGACGACACCATATGAATTGTGGTTTGGCAAGAAACCTAAGATGTCGTTTCTTAAAGTTTGGGGCCGCGATGCTTATGTGAAAAATCTTCAACCTGATAAGATCGAACCCAAATCGGAGAAATGTGTCTTCATAGGATACCCAAAGGAGACTATTGGGTACACCTTCTATCACAGACCTGAATGCAAGATATTCGTTGCTATGAATGGATCCTTTCTAGAGAAGGAATTTCTCTCGAAAGAAGCGAGTGGGAGGAAAGCAGAACTTGATGAGGTAGTTGTACCTTCTCTCAAATTGGAAAATGGTTCATCACAGGAATCAGTTCCAGTGATTCCTACACCAATTAGTGAGGAAGTTAATGATAATGATCATGAAACTTTAGATCAAGTTAATACCGAACCTCGTAGGTCAACCAGAGTACGATCCGCACCAGAGTGGCATGGTAATCCTGTTCTGGAAGTCATGTTACTAGACCATGATGAACCTACAAACTATGTGGAAGCGATGATGAGCCCAGATTCCGACAGATGGCTTGAGGCCATGAAATCTGAGATAGAATCCATGTATGAGAACAAAGTGTGGACTTTGGTGGACTTGTTCGATGATCAGCAAACCATTAATAATAAATGGATTTTCAAGAGGAAGACGAACACTGATAGTAGTGTTACTATCTACAAAGCTCGACTTGTCAAAAAGGGTTTTTGACAAGTTCAAGGTGTTGACTACGATGAGATTTTCTCACTTGCATCGATGCATAAAGTCTGTCCGAATCATGTTAGCAATTGCCACATTTTATGAAATCTACCAAATGGATGTCAAAACTGCATTCCTTAATGGATTTATTAAAGAAGAGTTGTATATGATACTGCTACCTCTTGAGCACTTGCATTGGTTTTCCCTTGAAGAGGAAAGGGTGATGCAGCAAACTAGTATTGATTTTTCATGACAAGATTCAATAAAGGAGTATTGATTTCACAAGATTCAGTATCGTAAGAGGAGCAATCGGAGTGCTAAGGAAATCATTGTTGTTCGTATTGGTAAAATCACACAATTTAGTATTATCTTGAGCCATCGTGACAAGCAAGCAATCCAACACACGAGCAAACAAGAGACGGGCAAAAAGAGGCAAATAGAGAAAGAGAGAGAGGATGGAGAGAGAGGATGAATAAAGTGGCAAGGGTGAAGTGGGGGGAGGAAAACGAGAGGCAAATGGCAAATAATGTAATGCGGGAGATAAGGGTTTGTGATGGGTACTTGGTGTGTTGAATTTTGCGTAGACCTCCCCGGCAACGGCGGCAGAAATCCCTCTTGCTACCTCTTGAGCACTTGCGTTGATTTTCCCTTGAAGAGGAAAGGGTGATGCAGCAAAGTAGCGTAAGTATTTCCCTCAGTTTTTGAGAACCAAGGTATCAATCTAGTAGGAGGCCACGCATGAGTCCCTCGCACCTACACAAACAAATAAATCCTCGCAACCAACACGATAAGGGGTTGTCAATCCCTACACGGTCACTTACGAGAGTGAGATCTGATAGATATGATAAGATACAATTTTTGGTATTTTTATGATAAAGATGCAAAGTAAAATAAAAGGCAATAAAAATAACTAAGTATTGGAAGATTAATATGATGGAAGATAGACCCGGGGGCCATAGGTTTCACTAGTGGCTTCTCTCAAGAGCATAAGTATTCACGGTGGGTAAACAAGTTACTGTTGAGCAATTGACAGAATTGAGCATAGTTATGAGAATATCTAGGTATGATCATGTATATAGGCATCACGTCCGAGACAAGTAGACCGA
Source organism: Triticum aestivum (assembly GCF_018294505.1). Classification (NCBI taxonomy): domain Eukaryota; kingdom Viridiplantae; phylum Streptophyta; class Magnoliopsida; order Poales; family Poaceae; genus Triticum; species Triticum aestivum. Next base: position 99,178,520 of record NC_057803.1, read on the forward strand.
CTCCTGCCTGCATCTACTACTATTACTCCACACATCGACCGCTATCGAGCATGCATCTAGAGAGTATTAAGTTAAAGAGAACAGAGTAACACTTTAAGCAATTTGACATGATGTAGAGGGATAAACTCATGCAATATGATGTAAACCCCATCTTGTTATCCTCGACGGCAACAATACAATACGTGCCTTGATGCCCCTACTGTCACTAGGAAAGGACACCGCAAGATTGAACCCAAAGCTAAGCACTTCTCCCATTGAAAGAAAGATCAATCTAGTAGGCCAAACCAAACTGATAATTCGAAGAGACTTGCAAAGATAACCAATCATACATAAAAGAATTCATAGAAGATTCAAATATTGTTCATAGATAAACTTGATCATAAACCCACAATTCATCGGTCTCAACAAACACACCGCAAAAGAAGATTACATCGAATAGATCTCCACAAGAGAGGGGGAGAACTTTGTATTGAGATCCAAAAAGAGAGAAGAAGCCATCTAGCTAATAACTATGGACCCGAAGGTCTGAGGTAAACTACTCACACTTCATCGGAGGGGCTATGGTGTTGATGTAGAAGCCCTCTGTGATCGATGGACCCTCCGGCGGAGCTCCAGAAAAGGCCCCAGGATGGGATCTCGTGGATACAGAAAGTTACGGCGGTGGAATTAGGGTTTGGATCCATATCTGGTAGTTTGGGGGTACGTAGGTATATATAGGAGGAAGGAGTACGTCGATGGAGCAACAGGGGGCCCACTAGGGTGGAGGGCGCGCCCAGGGGGGTAGGCGCGCCCCCTACCTCGTGGCCTCCTAGTTGATGTCTTGACGTAGGGTCCAAGTCCTCTGGATCATGTTCGTTCAGAAAAATCACTTTCCCGAAGGTTTCATTCCGTTTGGACTCCGTTTGATATTCTTTTTCTACGAAACTCTGAAATAGGCAAAAAACATCAATTCTGGGCTAGGCCTCCGGTTAATAGGTTAGTCCCAAAAATAATATAAAAGTGTATAATAAAGCCCAATAATGTCTAAAACAGAATATAATATAGCATGGAACAATCAAAAATTATAGATACGTTGGAGACGTATCAAGCATCCCCATGCTTAATTCCTGCTCGTCCTCGAGTAGGTAAATGATAAAAACAGAATTTTTGATGAGGAATGCTACTTCGCATAATTTCAATGTAATTCTTCTTAATTGTGGTATGAATATTCAGATCCAAAAGATTCAAGATAAAAGTTCAATATTGACATAAAAATAATAATACTTCAAGCATACTAACTAAGCAATTATGTCCTCTCAAAATAACTGTCAGGACCCCGACTCAATGCCACATCAATCTAGCATGTAACACCTCATATCACTTTGCGGCCTCACGCACGGTATCCCCACGGGTGTCGCATTACCTTTGCCCGGGACCATTTGCGCCTTTTGGCACACGTATATGATAGTGTCGCTAGCATCCATATGATAAGGAGCCCGGGCTGACATGGCTAGTCGTAAACCCAAAGTGGCACAGACTTACAGGGACAGGCATCCATGACCCAGCATCGAACGTGTCGGTCATCAGCGAGTGAATCCAGGCTGTAGCACTGGGCTAGCAGGACTCCGGTGAACCGGGCTGTAGCGGGCTAACAGGACTCCGGTATTCATCGCGTGACATTTCCCCGAAGGGACAGACACAGGAACGAAGAAGGACACATGCCGGCCAGCCTAAGTGTCCCGGAGCAGTAGCAAGCTACCATGGCTCGGTGGAAACACTAGGAGACATTTCCCGGTAAGAGAGGCTACCAAGGATAAACAACTAGGTTGTCAGATCCCACACATACCAAGCATTTCAATAACATACACACAATATGCTCGATATGTGCAAATACAACATGGCATCACAACATGACTCTACAACTCAAGTATTTTAATCAATAGGCTCCGAGGAGCGAGATATTACAAACATGGGTCTCACGACCCAACAATCAGAGCATACAAGTCAAAGCACAAGCGGAAGCTATCATGTCTGGGTACAGACATCTATAAATGAAAAAGGCCGAGAAGCCTGACTATCTATCAGATCCTGCCGAGGGCACAAGATCGTAGCTGAGGTAACAAGCTAAACGTCGAAGTCCACGTGGAACTACTAGTGAGACTGAAGTCTCTCTGCAAAAACATAAAATAGGCAAACGTGAGTAGAAATGTACCCAGCAAGACTTACATCAGAACTAACTACATATGCATCATTTTCAACAAAGGGATGGTGGGGTTTAACTGCAGCAAGCCAGCTTTGACTCGGTGGCTATCCTAAACTACGACTGCAAGCGACTCTTTTGAGGTGGCGCACACGAGTCCACATATTCACCATATCAATACACCACTATGGATCCGCTCCCGTCTCCCTACGAGAACGCCATCCATAGCACTCACGCTTATCTTGCGCATTTTAAAGTATCCACTTTCACTTGTCTATGAACTGATATAAGCAACCCAGAAGTCCTTTTCCGCGGACACGGCTATTCGAATAGATGATGTTAACCCTGCAGGGGTGTACTTCTTCATACATGTTTCCACCACTTAGCGTCTGCACACGACATGTGCTCGGCAGACTTCAAGCGAAAGCCGACGTGGGTGTAGACCACGACCTACCTAAACACTCAAGTCTCTAGTCCAGGTTTATCTCCTATTCGGGTTCCATCCATGAGGAGATCCGGCCGGAGTTTCGCTCACAGCCCCAAACGATGTGAACAGGGTTCCGTGACACCAAACGGGCGCCCGGTTTACCCGGCCACGTGCCTACCGCATCACAGCCCACCCCTACGGTCAGCGCTGTCCACGGCCTCCAGCATACTACAAACACCAGAAACTACTTGCAACTCCTGGACAGAGGACTAGGGTGAATAAGAAGTCGAGCGGGGTCATATTTCAGGGCCCAATGTATGGTAGTAGCTGAATCATGGATCACAAACACAGAACTCAGTTCCTGAGGACGGCTGCAATGAGACAACCCACCATGTACTCCTACATGGCCTCTCACCGCTACCTTTACCAAATCGTGTTCACACACTTAGCTCACACACAGTAGGACATGTTCACACGCCTCTGATTCATCCCCGATGAATCAGACCTGACTCAACTCTAAGCAGTAGCAGGCATGACAAACAAGCATGAATGAGTAGGCACAACAGGGCTCAAACAATTCCTACTCATACTAGTGGGTTTCATCTATTTACTGTGGAATGACAGGTCATGCAAAGGATAAAGGGGTTCAGCTACCGCAGCAAGTAACAGATGAATCGATGTTGTCCTAATGCAGTAAAAGAGAGCAGGAGCGAGAGAGTAGGATTGTATCGGAATGAACAAGGGGGTTTTTCTTGCCTGGCACTTCTGAAGATAACATTGAGTCTTCATCAGTGTCAACGATCACATCATCGGTATCACGTCTATCGAGAGGGGACAAATACCGGCAACACAGAAGGGAACACAATCAATGCAATGCACAATATGATGCATGATCATGACATGGCAAAATGAATGTGTTTTGAGCTAATGCAACTAGCAACAGATTAAATGAAGTTGGTTTGAATACAAGATTCAAATTCAAACTCCATATGTGATTATTTAAATGCCCTTTAAACGTTTTGTCCAAAACAGAGGACAAACATTATTCAAACATGCATGAAAATGGTATAGATGGATTCCTTGAATTTTTCTGATAATTTTTCATATATAAATTATTTAATTTGGAGTTACGGTTAATTTTCTATGATTTATAGAAGTTTAGGACATTTTCTGAAATTTCCTGAATTAGATAAAAAAAATCCAGAAAATATTACTGCGTCATACTGACGTCACGATGACGTCAGCAGGTCAACGTGGCACAGCCCGGTCAACCCCTGACCGGTGGGTCCCGAGTGTCAGTGTCTAACTAACTAATCTAACTTAGTTAATACTAACCTAACTTGATTAGCCGGGCGGGGCCCGCATGTCAGTGAGAGAGAGGGGGGTCAAACCCGGGTCAACTCGCCGGAGTTGACCCGCAGCTCGTCGCCGGCGAGGCCAGGGACGGCGGAGAGCGCCGGGATTCGCCCTCCGATGACCAAAAGAGCGGCGGAGGGGCTCTACGGGATGCCCAGACTCGCGCGCATCTAACAGGGCGGACGGGAGAAGCTAAGGTGGCCGGAGGTGACGGCAATCATGACAACGGCGGCGGCCGGAGTTCGGGTGAGGCGCGGGCGGTGGCTACGGTGCGCCACAGGAGCGATAGACTAGGGTTTTGGGATCCTGGCGTGGTGCTGAGCATGGTGGTGTGCTTGGACGTGACGCGCGTGAGCTCTAGCCACGGCGACCTCGTGGCCGGGGGCAATGGGCTCTCGGGCTCGGCGGAGACGATGGATACGGCACGAAATTGAACGAAAATACGGAGGGGAAACGAAGAGGAGCTCACGTCGAGTCCGCAGGGGTGGTCAGTGGGCTCGGGGAGGGGCTGGTGACGACGGGAGGTCGCCGGCGATCTCGGTGGCCCGAGGAGGAAGAAGGCGTCGGGGACGACGCTCCGAGGCTTCCGGCGTCACATGGGTTGGTGGAGACGAAGAAGAAGGCGCGGCGGTTCTTCTGGAGGCATCGGCGAGGCGAGGGGTGGCCGGTGGCCGCGGCGAACGGCGTCGGTGGCGACGGCTGCGCTCGGCACGAGAGGGAGAGAGGAACAGAGGAGGGGGAGAGCTCGGGAGAGAGTGAGGGGCGGCCGGGGAGGCCGCGTGTCGACGTCCAGGGCGTCCAGAGCGTCGGGGGAGAGCGGTAAGCAGGAGCTGGCGAGGCGCGTGGCCAGCGCGCGGCGGGCACGCGCTCGTCCTCCTGTCCAGGGAGGAAGACGACAGGGAGGCTGTGGTGGTGGGCTGGGCCGGCCACTTGGGCCGCCAGGTAAGCCCAGGTGAGATTCCTTCTCTCTCTCTGCTTTCTGTTTTATATCTCTGTTTTCTATTTGTTCTGTTTTGTTTTGGTTTAGTAAAAATACTAAACCATTTTATAAAATCCTGAAAATAATTATGTGGCTAGAACTAAAATATACCAAACCACATAAAATGTTCCAGAATTATTGGACATATATTAATTATATATAAAATATAAATCCAATGCAATTAGTTATTGAATTAATTCAAATGGCCAAAACAAATATTTCTATGACTCCAAAAATATTGGTTTGAATTTTACCTCTTACCAATATTTCTATAGAATAACAGGAACATTTTCTTGGATTCATTTGAGAAGAATTAAATGTTGGTTATTTTTAGAGGTTTTCTGAGGCTTTTGAAAATTCCTCAATTCAGATTTCATTTGAATTTAAACATGATGCAGTAACCAAGCTAGTCCAAGGCCAGGGTAAAGCTAGGGATGTGACGACTCACCCCCACTAAACAAGAATCTCGTCTCGAGATTCAAGCGTAGGGTAAGGTGAAAGGTAAACGCAACTAGTATAATCTTCACGATCCAGGTTGCACTTCAACTGAACGTTGATTTGTTCACCATCAATTTCTCGAAGTTTTGCTCTGAGAACTCCAACTAACATGACAACGAGAGGAAAGGAAAAACCCTAAAAGAATCGTTCTTCTCGGAGGTCGAACAGCTCAGGATTAACTCACGGAATGAGACATAGCAACATCTCTCGAGCTGAGGGACGAAGCACACATCCATAAGAATGGAGTGAGGCAGATGACGAAGGTTCACTAGGTAGACAACAATTTCATACCTAAGAAGGTGGTAAACGATTGTCAACGTAGCGAGGAGTTGAGTTGCCATGATACCATAACGATACACTTTAGGGAAGGTGACTCGTAGAGATATCCCCTTAAGTGGCAAAAAGAATTACTTTTGATTCAGAGATCATTGAAACTCTTTAAACCAGCCTAAGGCAATTCTCGAGCGATCGTTTGGAGGGGGTCGGTAGAATGGCATACTCGGACTTGGATGATGTGGATTACCTTGTTGAAGACAACGTAATGGATGAATTTGCTTATCACCGGAAATGGAAGAGACCCATGGTAGAATGGCACATTGGCGGTGCAAGCTAGGAACAAAATGCAAATGCTAGGAATGATTCTGGTAACTGGGGAAGAACCCAACAATAGAGAGTGAATTCACTGTTGGAGTGGTTATAGCATAACCGAGGAAATCTGGGGCAATCCCAGCTAGTGCCGATGATAAGACGTAGCGCTTGTGCGTGCTCTCAAGAACTTGAGCATTTCCACATTCATCAAGGTTTTACCAACATCCGTGTCAAGGGTCCTGGCAACACAACTTGCTACCATGATGGCTAATGATGGATGATGCAGATGCGAAGGAGGATAACACTTTCTCAGATTTCACCTTAGCGAGGCCAAGCAAATAAAATCTGGATGATCGACCGAGAGACATTTAGCACTCCGCTTCTAATGTTCTCCTTGATGTGCTAGTATAACCCATTCATAGATATGGTTTGATATCTAAAACATCAAGTAAAAGGTCGGACTTCGGGAACACAAAAATCCATAGGGGCAACTAGGGAGTAAATCCTACGAAATCCCTATGGGGGGGGGGG
>NC_057803.1:99185294-99235283 GCF_018294505.1 Triticum aestivum
AGGGATACATATAGATTGAAGGTTGCAAGTCTTCAAACCACAGCATTCTTCGCACGTGTGCATGACTGATTTGGAATGATTCCAAAGAAAGCAACATTGACTTTCTCGAATCCACGGCGGCAACTTGCATCAGATGCACATGAATTAAAGGAAGTCACTACCTTCATCCAAACATATGCTTCATGAGCTAGCATGAACAAATGCTTTCAAAAGTTTCCAACACTAGCTTAATGTTCAGCAAAATTATGGAGAAGACAAGGATGTTGTCAATGGGCTCAACAACAATTCATCTAGGTTTCCTTTTAAAAGGAATTCCATAGTTAAGTGAACACGGTGATAGCATTGGTCAGACCCAAAGGATATAATGGTGTATGCTCGAGGGATCAACCACGAGTAAGACAACATTACGAACATCGTTGGTTCCGACTTGATTTGACGATAGCCCACACACAAATCAAAGGATTGATAAGACAATAGGTCCAGCAACTGATCACAAGGACCAATCGATGAAGATATCATCTTTCTTCAACACACACTACACAAGAATATCCCTTTGGAACGAACTAAGTCAGGCAAGCTTTTATCTTCCAACCCTCCAAGTTGTCGTTTAGCTTAACCAACTAGCTCAGGGATATCTAACACCGATTCTTGGAGAGAAGGTGGTTCACAAGAAACCAACTTGATCACGAACTCAACATAGCGGTCAGGTGACAACCCGGTAACACCTCCAAGAAGATATTTGGAAAGTCACGAACCACCGGTATGTTACTAAGCTCGAGAACAATCTTGCTTTTGAGGGCAAGACGATATGATCAAATGAGTGAGGACTTGACAAGATCCTAACTCATCAATCGAAGGGTGCACCGAAATAAGGACTAGGTAGCACGATCAGTCTTAGAAGGATGATTCGAAAACCAACATACTAAGAATGAAATTATTATCCTTTAACTACCAAGCAACAGAGTTGCTAGCAGTATTGATTTCACACATCACAATTCATTTGTCGGTATTCCGGTTGCATCAACACGAGGGCCGAGGAATGAACAGTGATGGCAAGAAGTATCACTGTACCAAGAGTTCATGGGATGGTGTGCAATTCCTATAACAATCTCGATATAAAATATGTAATACTCCAAGGTAGAGTGGAACCAAAAGCTGGATTGGCATTTGATCTGCGGAATACAACTACTTTGACCCAATCCTAGATATGGAAGAGGTACTGGAGTTTGTTTCTCCTAGTCATTCCGGAATAGAATGGCTTGACAGACCACAAGAGTCATAGGCATCGATGAACGAACGCACGCATACTCTTGACTATCAATTGATAGACGAGGGTCAGAATGCAACTAAAGAGAACAACTCAAAGGAACATATAACTTTCTGAGTTGTGGATGCATAGATTAGTATGTCGAACCAAGTTCAACATATTTCTTCCGGATAACCCATGCAGAAAGGTAGAACTGGCAGAGTCACGATTTATGAATGGAGAACTCCTCAAGAGTACTCTAATTGTGATTTTTTTTATCCAATAAACATCTGCCATAAGTAGTTCATGGTATTTGGAAGAAGAAGATACCACGGACTTCAAGGACTATCGCAAAGGTTACTAATATCCTAAAGGCACTAGCAATTACTATCCACATGAAGTAGGTAGAGTGAATCTCGGGTTCAGAACCCAGGAGTAGAATACCTACTACTAAGTAGCATCACGGGATGCTTCCGAGAATAAAGGCCAGAATCTTCACACTAGGACACAAATCATGGCTAGACCACTAGATGATCCCCTAAGCACTTAGGGTCATAATAATAATTCCAACATATATGTCGAGGCAATAATTACCTCAACACACCGATTAGTGTGGTTAATCTGGCCCATGGGAACATCGGAAATAGAAGGAAGGGATTTGCAAATGCATCGGACTATTTAGAAACCTAGGATGACTCGGACAGCATAACCGCTATAATTGCTCAAAAAGATTTGAGACAATCACAAAAATGGTGGCATAACCACTCAGAAGCACAATATCAAGGTTCCGAGATCAACAATTAACATACGGAAATAGTAGGAACTGAACTGAGACTTAAATCCAACAATCTTATAAGTCTACTGATTAGTAACACGTGATCCTAATAGAAAGAAGAGATAGCCTAGTTCTTAATCCCCGCAGGAAAGATAAGATAACTCAGATCAGAAGGGCATGAGGTATAAGGAGTAAAAATAGCCTTACGTTCCATCCCACAATCAATTCCCTTATATAACTAAAGAATTTTCTAGACTCAACTTCGACCAGTTTGGCTTGGTAATCCTACAGGCAGTCAAGCTCTGATACCAACGCTGTCAGGACCCCGACTCAATGCCACATCGATCTAGCATGTAACACCTCATATCACTTTGCGGCCTCACGCACGGTATCCCCACGGGTGTCGCATTACCTTTGCCCGGGACCGTTTGCGCCTTTTGGCACACGTATATGACAGTGTCGCTAGCATCCATATGATAAGGAGCCCGGGCTGACATGGCTAGTCGTAAACCCAAAGTGGCACAGACTTACAGGGACAGGCATCCATGACCCAGCATCGAACGTGTCGGTCATCAGCGAGTGAATCCAGGCTGTAGCACTGGGCTAGCAGGACTCCGGTGAACCGGGCTATAGCGGGCTAACAGGACTCCGGTATTCATCGCGTGACATTTCCCCGAAGGGACAGACACATGAACGAAGAAGGACACATGCCGGCCAGCCTAAGTGTCCCGGAGCAGTAGCAAGCTACCATGGCTCGGTGGAAACACTAGGAGACATTTCCCGGTAAGAGAGGCTACCAAGGATAAACAACTAGGTTGTCAGATCCCACACATACCAAGCATTTCAATAACATACACACAATATGCTCGATATGTGCAAATACAACATGGCATCACAACATGACTCTACAACTCAAGTATTTTAATCAATAGGCTCCGAGGAGCGAGATATTACAAACATGGGTCTCACGACCCAACAATCAGAGCATACAAGTCAAAGCACAAGCGGAAGCTATCATGTCTGGGTACAGACATCTATAAATGAAAAAGGCCGAGAAGCCTGACTATCTATCAGATCCTGCTGAGGGCACAAGATCGTAGCTGAGGTAACAAGCTAAACGTCGAAGTCCACGTGGAACTACTAGTGAGACTGAAGTCTCTCTGCAAAAACATAAAATAGGCAAACGTGAGTACAAATGTACCCAGCAAGACTTACATCAGAACTAACTACATATGCATCATTTTCAACAAAGGGATGGTGGGGTTTAACTGCAGCAAGCCAGCTTTGACTCGGTGGCTATCCTAAACTACGACTGCAAGCGACTCTTTTGAGGTGGCGCACACGAGTCCACATATTCACCATATCAATACACCACTATGGATCCGCTCCCGTCTCCCTACGAGAACGCCATCCATAGCACTCACGCTTATCTTGCGCATTTTAAAGTATCCACTTTCACTTGTCTATGAACTGATATAAGCAACCCAGAAGTCCTTTTCCGCGGACACGGCTATTCGAATAGATGATGTTAACCCTGCAGGGGTGTACTTATTCATACATGTTTCCACCACTTAGCGTCTGCACACGACATGTGCTCGGCAGACTTCAAGCGAAAGCCGACGTGGGTGTAGACCACGACCTACCTAAACACTCAAGTCTCTAGTCCAGGTTTATCGCCTATTCGGGTTCCATCCATGAGGAGATCCGGCCGGAGTTTCGCTCACAGCCCCAAACGATGTGAACAGGGTTCCCGAGATACCAAACGGGCATCCGGTACACCGTGCCACGTACCTACCGCATCACAGCCCACCCCTACGGTCAGCGCTGTCCACGGCCTCCAGTAAGATACAAACACCAGAAACTACTTGCAACTCCTGGACAGAGGACTAGGGTGAATAAGAAGTCGAGCGGGGTCATATTTCAGGGCCCAATGTATGGTAGTAGCTGAATCATGGATCACAAACACAGAACTCAGTTCCTGAGGACGGCTGCAATGAGACAACCCACCATGTACTCCTACATGGCCTCTCACCGCTACCTTTACCAAATCGTGTTCACACACTTAGCTCACACACAGTAGGACATGTTCACACGCCTCTGATTCATCCCCGATGAATCAGACCTGACTCAACTCTAAGCAGTAGCAGGCATGACAAACAAGCATGAATGAGTAGGCACAACAGGGCTCAAACAATTCCTACTCATACTAGTGGGTTTCATCTATTTACTGTGGAATGACAGGTCATGCAAAGGATAAAGGGGTTCAGCTACCGCAGCAAGTAACAGATGAATCGATGTTGTCCTAATGCAGTAAAAGAGAGCAGGAGCGAGAGAGTAGGATTGTATCGGAATGAACAAGGGGGTTTTGCTTGCCTGGCACTTCTGAAGATAACATTGAGTCTTCATCAGTGTCAACGATCACATCATCGGTATCACGTCTATCGAGAGGGGACAAATACCGGCAACACAGAAGGGAACACAATCAATGCAATGCACAATATGATTCATGATCATGACATGGCAAAATGAATGTGTTTTGAGCTAATGCAACTAGCAACAGATTAAATGAAGTTGGTTTGAATACAAGATTCAAATTCAAACTCCATATGTGATTATTTAAATGCCCTTTAAACGTTTTGTCCAAAACAGAGGACAAACATTATTCAAACATGCATGAAAATGGTATAGATGGATTCCTTGAATTTTTCTGATAATTTTTCATATATAAATTATTTAATTTGGAGTTACGGTTAATTTTCTATGATTTATAGAAGTTTAGGACATTTTTTGAAATTTCCTGAATTATATAAAAAAAATCCAGAAAATATTACTGCGTCATACTGACGTCACGATGACGTCAGCAGGTCAACGTGGCACAGCCCGGTCAACCCCTGACCGGTGGGTCCCGAGTGTCAGTGTCTAACTAACTAATCTAACTTAGTTAATACTAACCTAACTTGATTAGCCGGGCGGGGCCCGCATGTCAGTGAGAGAGAGGGGGGTCAAACCCGGGTCAACTCGCCGGAGTTGACCCGCGGCTCGTCGCCGGCGAGGCCAGGGACGGCGGAGAGCGCCGGGATTCGCCCTCCGATGACCAAAAGAGCGGCGGAGGGGCTCTACGGGATGCCCAGACTCCCGCGCATCTAACAGGGCGGACGGGAGAAGCTAAGGTGGCCGGAGGCGACGGCAATCATGATGACGGCGGCGGCCGGAGTTCGGGTGAGGCGCGGGCGGTGGCTACGGTGCGCCACAGGAGCGATAGACTAGGGTTTTGGGATCCTGGCGTGGTGCTGAGCATGGTGGTGTGCTTGGACGTGACGCGCGTGAGCTCTAGCCACGGCGACCTCGTGGCCGGCGGCAATGGGCTCTCGGGCTCGGCGGAGACGATGGATACGGCACGAAATTGAACGAAAATACGGAGGGGAAACGAAGAGGAGCTCACGTCGAGTCCGCAGGGGTGGTCAGTGGGCTCGGGGAGGGGCTGGTGACGACGGGAGGTCGCCGGCGATCTCGGTGGCCCGAGGAGGAAGAAGGCGTCGGGGACGGCGCTCCGAGGCTTCCGGCGTCACATGGGTTGGTGGAGACGAACAAGAAGGCGCGGCGGTTCTTCTGGAGGCATCGGCGAGGCGAGGGGTGGCCGGTGGCCGCGGCGAACGGCGTCGGTGGCGACGGCTGCGCTCGACACGAGAGGGAGAGAGGAACAGAGGAGGGGGAGAGCTCGGGAGAGAGTGAGGGGCGGCCGGGGAGGCCGCGTGTCGACGTCCAGGGCGTCCAGAGCGTCGGGGGAGAGCGGTAAGCAGGAGCTGGCGAGGCGCGTGGCCAGCGCGCGGCGGGCACGCGCTCGTCCTCCTGTCCAGGGAGGAAGACGACAAGGAGGCTGTGGTGGTGGGCTGGGCCGGCCACTTGGGCCGCCAGGTAAGCCCAGGTGAGATTCCTTCTCTCTCTCTGCTTTCTGTTTTATATCTCTGTTTTCTATTTGTTCTGTTTTGTTTTGGTTTAGTAAAAATACTAAACCATTTTATAAAATCCTGAAAATAATTATGTGGCTAGAACTAAAATATACCAAACCACATAAAATGTTCCAGAATTATTGGACATATATTAATTATATATAAAATATAAATCCAATGCAATTAGTTATTGAATTAATTCAAATGGCCAAAACAAATATTTCTGTGACTCCAAAAATATTGGTTTGAATTTTACCTCTTACCAATATTTCTATAGAATAACAGGAACATTTTCTTGGATTCATTTGAGAAGAATTAAATGTTGGTTATTTTTAGAGGTTTTCTGAGGCTTTTGAAAATTCCTCAATTCAGATTTCATTTGAATTTAAACATGATGCAGTAACCAAGCTAGTCCAAGGCCAGGGTAAAGCTAGGGATGTGACAATAACATGGCCAAAGAAAGTTCATCCCTACAAAATCATATAGTTTAGTCATGCTTCATTTTCGTCACATAAGAATGCTCTCATCATGCACAACCCAGATGACAAGCCAAGAAATTGTTTCATACTTTAGTAATCTCAAACTTTTTCAACCTTCACGCAATACATGAGCGTGAGCCATGGATATAGCACTATGGGTGGAATAGAATATAATGATGGGGATTATGTGGAGAAGACAAAAAAGGGAGAAAGTCTAACATCAACGAGGCTAATCAATGAGCTATGGAGATGCCCATCAATTGATGTTAATGCAAGGAGTAGGGATTGCCATGCAACGGATGCACTAGAGCTATAAATATATGAAAGCTCAACAAAAGAAACTAAGTGGGTGTGCATCCAACTTGCTTGCTCACGAAGACCTAGGGAATTTGAGGAAGCCCATTGTTGGAATATACAAGCCAAGTTCTATAATGAAAAGTTCCCACTAGTATATGAAAGTGACAAAACAAAAGACTTTCTATCATGAAGATTATGGTGCTACTTTGAAGCACAAGTGTGGTAAAAAGGATAGTAACATTGTCCTTTCTCTCTTTTTCTCTCATTTTTTGGGCCTTCTCTTTTTTATGGCCTTTCTCCTTTTTTATTTTTTTATTTTTCCTCACTCGGGACAATGCTCTAGAAAATTATGATCATCACACTTCTATTTATTTACAACTCAATGATTACAACTCGATACTAGAACAAAGTATGGCTCTATATGAATGCCTCTGGCAGTGTACCGGGATATGCAATGAACCAAGAGTGACATGTATGAAAGGATTTTGAATGGTTGCTTTGCCACAAATACTATGTAAACTACATGATCATGCAAAGCAATATGACAATGATGAACGTGTCATGATAAATGGTACGATGGAAAGTTGCATAGCAGTATATTTCGGAATGGCTATGGAAATGCCATAATAGGTAGGTATGGTAGCTGTTTTGAGGAAGATATAAGGAGGTTTATGTGTGACAGACCATATCATATCACGGGGTTTGGATGCACCGGCAAAGTTTGCACCAACTCTCAATGTGAGAAAGGGCAATGCACGGTACCGAAGAGGCTAGCAATGATGGAAAGGTGAGAGTGCATATAATCCATGGACTCAACATTAGTCATAAAGAACTCACATACTTATTGCAAAGATCTAGAAGTCATAAAAAACCAAGCACTACGCGCATGCTCCTAGGGGGATAGATTGGTAGGAAAATACCATCGCTCGTCCGTGACCGCCACTCATAAGGAAGACAATCAAAGAACACCTCATGTTTCAAATTTGTTACATAACGTTTACCATACGTGCATGCTATGGGACTTGCAAACTTCAACACAAGTATTTTTCAAATTCACAAATACTCAACTAGCACAACTTTTATATCACTACCTCCACGTCTCAAAACAATCATCAAGCATCAAACTTCTCTTAGTATTCAACACCCTCATAAGAAAGTTTTTACTAGTCTTGAATACCTAGCATATTAGGATTATTTAAGTAAATACCATGCTATTTAAGACTCTCAAAATAATCTAAGTGAAGCATGAGAGAATAATAGTTTCTATGAAACATAACCACCACTGTGCTCTAAAAGATATAAGTGAAGTACTAGAGCAAAAACTATATAACTCAAAAGATATAAGTGAAGCACATAGAGTATTCTAATAATTTCCGAATCATGTGTGTCTCTCTCAAAAGGTGTGTACAACAAGGATTATTGTGGTAAAATAAAAAGCAAAGACTCAAATCATACAATACGCACCAAGCAAAACACATATCATGTGGTGAATAAAAATATAGCTCCAAGTAAAGTTACCGATGGAAGTAGACGAAAGAGGGGATGCCTTCCGGGGCATTCCCAAGCTTTGGCTTTTAGGTGTCCTTAGATTATCTTGGGGTGCCATGGGAATCCCCAAGCGTAGGATCTTGCCACTCCTTGTTCCATAATCCATCAAATATTTCACCCAAAACCTGAAAACTTCACAACACAAAACTTAAAATAGAAAATTTCGTGAGCTCCGTTAGTGAAAGAAAACAAAACACCACTTCAAGGTAATGTAATGAACTCATTCTTTATTTATGGTGGTGTTAAACCTACTGTATTCCAACTTTTCTATGGTTTATAAACTATTTTACTACCCATAGATTCATTAAAATAAGCAAACAACACACGAAAAACAGAATCTGTCAAAAATAGAACAATCTGTAGTAATCTGTTGCTAACGCAAGATCTGGAACCCCAAAAATTCTAGAATAAATTTCTGGACGTGAGGAATTTATCTATTAATCATCTGCAAAAAGAATTTACTAAATAGAAATTTGGGAATAAAAATTGCAGCAATTCTCGTGAGCGCTAAAGTTTCTATTTTTCACAGCAAGATTAAAAAGACTTTCCCCAAGTCTTCCCAATGGTTCTACTTGGCACAAACACTAATTAAACACAAAAAACACAACCAAAAGAGAGGATAGATAAATTATTTATTACTAAACATAAGCAAAAAGTAAGGAATAAAAATAAAATTGGGTTGCCTCCCAACAAGCGCTATCATTTAACGCCCCTAGCTAAGCATAAAAGCAAGGATAGATCTAGGTATTGCCATCTTTGGTAGGCAATCCATAAGTGGCTCTCATAATAGATTCGTATGGTAATTTTATTTTATTTCTAGGAAAGTGTTCCATGCCTTTCCTTAACGGAAATTGGAATCTAATATTCCCTTCCTTCATATCAATAATTGCACCAATCGTTCTAAGGAAAGGTCTACCAAGAATAATAGGACATGAAGGATTGCAATCTGTGTCAAGAACAATAAAATCTACGGGCATATAGTTCCTATTTACAACAATAAGAACATCATTAATTCTTCCCATAGGTTTCTTAGTAGTGGAATCCGCAAGGTGCAAGTTTAAAGAGCAATCATCAAAATTACGGAAACCTAGCAAATCACACACAATCTTTGGAATCGTCGAAACACTAGCACCCAACTCACACAAAGCATAGTATTCATGATCTTTAATTTTAATTTTAATAGTAGGTTCCCACTCATCATAAAATTTTCTAGGGATAGAAACTTCCAACTCAAGTTTTTCTTCATAAGATTGCATCAAAGCATCAACGATATGTTTAGTAAAAGCTTTATTTTGACTATAAGCATGAGGAGAATTTAGCATGGATTGCAACAAGGAAATACAATCTATCAAAGAGCAATTATCATAATTAAATTCCTTGAAATCCAAAATAGTGGGTTCATTAATATTTAAAGTTTTGACTTCTTCAGTCCCACTTTTAACAATTTTAGCATCAAGATCTAAAGACTCCGAATTTTTGGAACGCCGTCTAGGTAAAGGTGGATCATATTCAGTCCCATCATTATCAAGATTCATATTGCAAAACAAATATTTAATAGGGGACACATCTATAACTTTTAGATCTTCATCTTTATTTTCATGGAAACTAGAAGAACACGCTTTTATAAAGCAATCTTTCTTAGCACGCATCCTAGCGGTTCTTTCTTTGCACTCATCAATGGAAATTCTAATCGCTTTGAGAGACTCATTGATATCATGCTTAGGTGGATTAGATCTAAGTTTCAAAGAATCAACATCAAGAGAAATTCTATCACCGTTCCTAGCCAACTCATCAATCTTAAGCAATTTTTCTTCAATCAAAGCATTGAAATTCTTTTGCGAAGTAATAAATTCTTTAATATTAGTTTCAAAATCAGAGGGCATCTTATTATAATTTCCATCAGAATTGTTGTAGGAATTACCATAATTATTAGAGGAATTACTAGGATACGGCCTAGGATTAAATTTTCCTCTATACGCGTTGTTACCAAAAATATTCCTACCAACAAAATTCACATCCATAGATTCATTATTATTCTCAATCAAAGTAGACAAAGGCATATCATTAGGATCAAAAGAAACACTTTTATTAGCAAATAATTTCATAAGTTCATCCATCTTTCCACTCAAAACATTAATTTCTTCTATCGCATGTACTTTTTTATTAGTAGATCTTTCAGTGTGCCATTGAGAATAATTAACCATAATATTATCTAGGAGTTTAGTAGCTTCTCCTAAAGTGATTTCCATAAAAGTGCCTCCCGCGGCCGAATCTAAAAGATTCCTAGAAGCAAAATTCAATCCAGCTTAATTTTTTTGTACAATCATCCACAAATTCAAACCATGTGTAGGGCAATTAAGTATCATTAATTTCATCCTCTACCAAGCTTGCGCAACATGTTCATGATCAAGTTTCTTAAAATTCATAATATCATTTCTAAGAGAGATGATCTTAGCGGGAGGAAAATGCTTATAGATAAAAGCATCTTTGCACTTATTCCACGAATCAATACTATGTTTGGGCAAAGACGAAAACCAAGCTTTAGCACGATCTCTAAGTGAAAAAGGGAATAGCTTAATTTAAAAATATCATTATCCACATCTTTCTTCTATTGCACATCACACAAATCAACGAAGCTATTTAGATGGGTAGCGACATCTTCACTAGGAAGGCCGGCGAATTGATCTTTCATGACAAGATTCAATAAAGGAGTATTGATTTCACAAGATTCAGTATCGGTAAGAGGAGCTATCAGAGTGCTAAGGAAATCATTGTTGTTGGTATTGGTAAAGTCACAGAATTTCGTACTATCTTGAGCCATCGTGACAATCAAGCAATCCAACACACGAGCAAACAAGAGACGGGCAAAAAGAGGCAAATAGAGAAAGAGAGGGAGGATGGAGAGAGAGGGTGAATAAAACGACAAGGGTGAAGTGGGGGGAGGAAAACGAGAGGCAAATGGCAAATAATGTAATGCGGGAGATAAGGGTTTGTGATGGGTACTTGGTGTGTTGAATTTTGCGTAGACTTCCCCGGCAACGGCGCCAGAAATCCTTCTTTCTACCTCTTGAGCACTTGCGTTGGTTTTCCCTTGAAGAGGAAAGGGTGATGCAGCAAAGTAGCGTAAGTATTTCCCTCAGTTTTTGAGAACCAAGGTATCAATCCAGTAGGAGGCCACACACGTGTCCCTCGCACCTACACAAACAAATAAATCCTCGCAACCAACACGATAAGGGGTTGTCAATCCCTACACGGTCACTTACGAGAGTGAGATCTGATAGATATGATAAGATAATATTTTTGGTATTTTTATGATGGAAGATAGATATGATGGAAGATAGACCCGGGGGCCATAGGTTTCACTAGTGGCTTCTCTCAAGAGCATAAGTATTCATGGTGGGTAAACAAATTACTGTTGAGCAATCGACAGAATTGAGCATAGTTAGGAGAGTATCTAGGTATGATCATGTATATAGGCATCGCGTCCGAGACAAGTAGACCGACTCCTGCCTGCATCTACTACTATTACTCCACACATCGACCGCTATCGAGCATGCATCTAGAGAGTATTAAGTTAAAGAGAACAGAGTAACGCTTTAAGCAAGATGACATGATGTAGAGGGATAAACTCATGCAATATGATGTAAACCCCATCTTGTTATCCTCGACGGCAACAACACAATACGTGCCTTGCTGCCCCTACTGTCACTGGGAAAGGACACCGCAAGATTGAACCCAAAGCTAAGCACTTCTCCCATTAAAAGAAAGATCAATCTAGTAGGCCAAACCAAACTGATAATTCGAAGAGACTTGCAAAGATAACCAATCATACATAAAAGAATTCATAGAAGATTCAAATATTGTTCATAGATAAACTTGATCATAAACCCACAATTCATCGGTCTCAACAAACACACCGCAAAAGAAGATTACATCGAATAGATCTCCAGAAGAGAGGGGGAGAACTTTGTATTGAGATCCAAAAAGAGAGAAGAAGCCATCTAGCTAATAACTATGGACCCAAAGGTCTGAGGTAAACTACTCACACTTCATCGGAGGGGCTATGGTGTTGATGTCGAAGCCCTCCGTGATCGATGCCCCCTCCGGCGGAGCTCCAGAAAAGGCCCCAAGATGGGATCTCGTGGATACAAAAAGTTACGGTGGTGGAATTAGGGTTTTGGCTCCGTATCTGGTAGTTTGGGGGTATGTAGGTATATATAGGAGGAAGGAGTATGTCGGTGGAGCAACAGGGGGCCCACGAGGGTGGAGGGCGCGCCCAGGGGGTAGGCGCGCCCCCTACCTCGTGGTCTCCTGGTTGATGTCTTGACGTAGGGTCCAAGTCCTCTGGATCACGTTCATTCCGAAAATCACGTTCCGAAAGGTTTCATTCCGTTTGGACTCCGTTTGATATTCTTTTTCTGTGAAACTCTGAAATAGGCAAAAACAGCAATTTTGGGCTAGGCCTCCGGTTAATAGGTTAGTCCCAAAAATAATATAAAAGTGTATAATAAAGCCCAATAATGTCCAAAACAGAATATAATATAGCATGGAACAGTAAAAAATTATAGATACGTTGGAGACGTATCAGATACAACCTGAAGGTTTTGTCAATCCTAAAGGTGCTAACAAAATGTGCAAGCTCCAGCGATCCATCTATGGACTGGTGCAAGCATCTCGGAGTTGGAATATACGCTTTGATGAGTTGATCAAAGCATATAATTTTATACAGACTTGTGGTGAAGCCTGTATTTACAAGAAAGTGAGTGGGAGCATTACAACCTTTCTGATAAGTATATGTGAATGGCATATTGTTGTTCAGAAATGATGTGAAATTTTATGGAAAGCATAAAGGAATGTTTGAAAGTATTTTTTTCAAAGAAAGACCTCGGTGAAGCTGCTTACATATTGGTCATCAAGATCTATAGGGATAGATCAAGATGCTTGATAAGATTTTTCAATGAGTAGATACCTTGACAAGATTTTGAAGTAGTTCAAAATGAAACAGTCAAAGAAGGAGTTCTTGCCTGTATTGCAAGGTGTAAAGTTGAGTAAGACTCAAAACACGACCACGGCAGAAAATAGAAAGATAATGAAAGTCATTCCCCATGCCTCGGCCATAGGTTCTATGAAGTATGATATGCTGTGTACAAAATCTACTATGTACCTTGCCATGAGTTTGGCAAGGGGGTACGATATTGATCCAGGAGTGGATCACTGGACAACGGTCAAAATTATCCTTAGAAGACTAAAGAGATATTTCTCGGTTATGGAGGTGATAAAGAGTTCATCGTAAAGAGTTACATCGATGCAAGCTTTTACACCGGTCCGGATGACTCTGAGTCTCAATCTGGATACATATTGAAAGTGGGAGCAATTAGCTAGAGTAGCTCCATGCAGAGCATTGTAGACATAGAAAATTTGCAAAATACATATGGCTCTGAATGTGACAAACCCATTGACTAAGCTTCTCTCACAAGCAAAACATGATCACACATTAGTACTCTTTGGGTGTTAATCACATAGTGATGTGAACTAGATTATTGACTCTAGTAAAACCCTTTGGGTATTAGTCACATGACAATGTGAAGTAATCACATAAAGATGTGAACTATTGGTGTTAAATCACATGACGATGTGAACTAGATTATTGACTCTAGTGCTAGTGGGAGACGGAAGGAAATATGCCATAGAGGCAATAATAAAGTTGTTATTTATATTTCCTTATATCATGATAAATGTTTATTATTCGTGCTAGAATTGTATTAACCGGAAACTTGGTACATGTGTGGATACATAGACAAAACAAAGTGTCCCTAGTTTGCCTCTACTTGACCAGCTCGTTAATGAAAGATGGTTAAGTTTCCTGACCATAGACATGTGTTATCATTTGATGAACGGGATCACATCATTAGGAGAATGATGTGATGGACAAGACCCAACCATTAGCTTAGCATTATGATCGTTTAGTTTTATTGCTATTGCTTTCTTCATGACTTATACATATTCCTCTGACTACGAGATTATGCAACTCCTGAATACTGGAGGAACACTTAGTGTGCTATCAAACATCACAACATAACTAGGTGATTATAAAGATGCTCTACAGGTGTTTCTGATGGTGTTTGTTGAGTTGGCATAGATCAAGATAAGGATTTGTCACTCCGAGTATCGGAGATGTGTCTTTGGGCCCTCTCGGTAATGCACATCACTATAAGCCTTGCAAGCAATGTGACCAAAGAGTTAGTTACGGGATGATGCATTACAGAACGAGTAAAGAGACTTGCCGGTAATGAGATTGAACTAGGTATGATGACACCGATGATCGAATCTCGGGCAAGTAACATACCAATGACAAAGAATAACGTATGTTGTTATGCGGTTTGACCAATAAAGATCTTCCTAGAATATGTAGGAGCCAATATTAGCATCCAAGTTCTGCTATTGATTATTGACTCGAGATGTGTCTCGGTCATGTCTACATGGTTCTCGAACCCGTAGGGTCCGTGCGCCTAACGTTCGATAACGATTTGTATTATGAGTTATGTGTTTTTGATGACCGAAGTTTTTTTGGAGTCCCGGATGAGATCACAGACATGACAAGGAGTCTCGAAATAGTCGAGAGGTAAAGATCAATATATTGGAAGGCTATATTCAGACACCGGAATGGTTTCGAAGTGTTTTGGGTATTTTTCGGAGTACCGGGAGGTTGCCGGAACCCCTCGGAGAAGTAGTGGGCCTTAATGGGATTTAGTGGAAAGGAGAAGTAGTGGGCCTCGAAGGGTGGCCGCACCTCCCCCAATGGCTGGTCCGAATTTGACTAGGAGGGGGCGGCGCCCCCCTCTTTCCTTCTCCCCTCTTCCTCCTTCCCTCTCTCTCCTTCTTGGAAAAAGGAAGGGGATTCCAACTAGCATTGGGAATCCTAGTTGGACTCCCCTATGGCGCACCTGCTCCCTAGCCGCTGGCCTCCTCCTCCCTCCTTTATATACGGGGGCAGGGGGCACCCAAAAGGACAGCAAGTCTTCTCTTAGTCGTGTGAGGTGCCCCCCTCCACAGTTACACACCTCGGTCATATCGTCGTTGTGCTTAGGTGAAACCCTGCGCTGGTAACTTAATCATCACTGTCGCCACGCCGTCGTGCTGACGGAACTCTCCCTCGACCTCAACTGGATCAAGAGCTCGAGGGACATCATCATGCTGAACATGTGCTGAACACGGAGGTGCCGTACATTCAGTACTTGGATCGGTTGGATCGTGAAGACGTTCAACTACATCAACCGCGTTACTAAACGCTTCCGCTTTCGGTCTATGAGGGTACGTGGACACACTCTCCCGTCTCGTTGCTATGCTTCTCCTAGATAGATCTTGCTTGATCGTAGGATTTTTCTGAAATACGGCGTTCCCCAATAGTGAGGGGTGGGCTAGGGGGGCACAACTAACTATGTAAGGTAATGTTGGAAAACATAGTAGAAAACAAAAAAATCGCATATACAATCACCAAGATCAAATATGAAGATGCATAATGGTTGATATCAACGATCGTTACCAACTCCGGAGTGTAGCAGCAGCAGAAGAAGGAGAGTCGGTGTAGATCATGCTCGAAGTCCCTCGAATGATGATGACGATCCCGCGAACTGCCCTTGAATGATCCCACGAACAGAAGACCGAAAGCACAGCCTCTCTACTTGGTTGCAACCGTACGGTCTTCACAATCCGGTAGTGCTTCGCCGTCCAGAGCTAATCATCACCGGAGAATTAGAGGGAGGAGATTAGAACGACACCGGGCTTCTAATTATGAGGATTAGAGGTTGCTAGGGCTAGCTCTAATTAGTCTAGGACCAACTAGAACTAGAACTAGATCAACTAGAAGAGGCACCCAAAAACTTGTACTCAAAAGGGTGGAAAACCTCTAGTATATATAGGTTTAGGAGGGAGGAGAGGGCAGCCACCAAGGGAGGAAAGTCCTCCCTTGGTGCGCCAGCCTAGGGGGGATTCCAACTCCCACCTCTAGTAGGATTCACCCCCCACCCCACACACACACACAAGGAAAGGGGGCTCCACCTCCACTTGGGCCTTTATGGCCCAAGTCTCCTTCCCCTTCTTGGCCTTTTAAGGCCGTTGATATTTAATTAATATATAAAATACTTTAAACATTTTTCAGAGCATTATATATATAATTTAACATCCCTGAAATCATTTTCCACCTATATATAATTAATCGGTAATACCCAGTATTACCCAATATTCACCAAAACCCTTCTGGTGACCCTGAAACGCTTCTGGAACCTCTTAGAACTATTCCGGATATTAATGAAACTATTTCAAAAATATATTCTTATCATTCCCGTCCCACTAACTCTCAGAAGATCGTGATTACCTGAAGCTTGTGACCCCATAGGTTCGGTAAAACATAGACATGAACAAAACCCCTTCATTCAATGACCTATAGCAGAATCGTGGACATCCATATCGGTCCCTATGATTACACGAATGATATTCAAGTGAACCTTTGGTTATCATGTGATGTTCCCTTTGCTTCGCGATACTCTACAAAACCCGATGTGCATCGATATCCTCTTGGGTCATCACCATGCCCACTATACGGTTGCTCCCATTACCGGTTTTGTTCTTCTTTCTCGTTGACGTGTTCTGGCATCCCCGTGACGTAGTCACCTGTGTCTGGCCAGATGGTGATGGATGTCGTCACACCGAGAGCGCCATAAGAATATCTCTTCGTCGTTGGAGGAGCAAATCCCACTCTCGAGTTGTTCGTTCACTTTTCAAACATTCCGGTGAACCTGAAATTTGTCGTTATGATCACCTTATTACAGATGACATTTGAGCAACCTCAAAGTCCACCGTCTAGTAAGAAGTAACCGATACACTCTCATGGTCTGAGGAACTAAAGTACACATGCTAACACTTCGTGTTATAATAGATGATTTCAGACAATATGATCACAAAGTATAACATACAAGATTGGGTCGATTCAATATGATCGTTCTTCTAACGTCATACGCTCAATGTTGTTTTTAGGACTATCGTTGCACCTAAAGATATCCTAAGATCCAGAAAACGTGATCACCAACAACACTTGAGCAAGTCCTAGAGGCTGGGTCGGGAACCTATTGTTTGACTGTTTATCATTCCACATGTGCATATGATTTTTCCACTGAATCACATATTCCAGGATAATATCAGTTATAGAACGAAATATAAACTCTTAATTATGAATAATGGAAATATAATAATACAATATTATTGCCTCTAGGGCATATTTCCAATAGTTAATGTGCGGCGCCTAACGGGCAGGTACTGCACTTCACAAGTGTGATGCCTTACCCATAGGCGCTACACTTACAAGTGTGGCGCTTGTCGGCTAGCCGCTGCACGACTAGGGTGGGGCTGAGCCTGGCCTCGGCTTGCCATGCTGGATAGGCGTTCAACGCCTGTCAGTAAGGCACTGCTCTGTAGGGTGTAGCACCTTGCTGCCGGGTGCTGCACAAAAGGGTCAGCTGAGTGAATTAGTTTCACCGATGGTTCAGTTTGTGAAATAATTTCACCCTGAGGTCAAATTTATCCATTTTGCCCCACCGTAGATTCACCATCACCGTAGTTCCATCATCATCATCCCCAACCAACAGCTTTGCCACTGGAGAGTCCCAACCCTAATGCCATCGGCCTGCCACCACGGGACAAGATCACCGCCATCTAACGCTGCCCCGGTACGTCCAACTCCTCTAGATATAAACCTCACGCTGTATGTGTTCGATGAAATTTTCAAGAAGTTTTTTATTCTTTTGGTCATTTTAAGGTCACCAATGGATTCATCGTGGAATTATGTTTATGGAAACACAAACCTTGACGTATTCATATTCAATGAGTTCATCGATTTGTCAGATTCGAATGACGAACGTGTTGAAATGATGATGAGCATCCAAGAGGAAATGGAGAACACTAGTACAACGAGCTCCTAAACAGACGGTTTTTAACCCCTTTCTGCGACAACATTTGGAACTGTCGCCAAGTGAGTGTGGGCGATAGGGGGGTCCTTCCCACACGACCCAGAAACCGTCGGGGATATGCCCTCCTGGCACGCATGCTCGGCAAAATGAGATCGTGTGCGACCGGCGAGCACTCAAATACGGAAATACGTATAGTAGAGCTAAAAAATAAAATTATACAGCGAAATTGTTTCCGGTCGCAATTACATCCCACATAGTTAGTCCCTGCCAAACGTTTCCTTTCGTATGTACATCCCACATGGTCGCTCCAAGGAAAACGTTTCCATTCACAGGTACATCACAAACATTTTTTCCCGTTAAATCATTTGCGTTATTGAATGTATCACACACAGTTCGTAGAAGAAACTGTGTGGCAAAGGCTCTCCATCACACATAGTTTTTATGTGGTAAACATTTGCGCAAGGTGGCCTAACGCAAACAGTTTTCAAGAGAAAGTCGTGTGTGATTGTTCATTGATCCAACATGGTTTATTCCTAGAAACTGTGTGTGTTGCCTGAGGTCATCGCCCACGGTATTTTTTTCAACAACCGTTTGCAATAGCAAAACCCAATTAGCAGGCTAATTATCCGATTATTCATAATCCATTTATTAATCTAATTGACATCTCATATTAAGCACACAATATATTTCATTTTCATAATTGAAATACATCATAGTACAACATAATATAGCTTCAACACTCAGCTACCCCATTACACAACTACACCAGGACCAAGTTTCACATGCAACATCTCTAACCTTTCGAAATTAGCATAATAGATGGTACATAGACAGATGTATCTCATCTGGAAAACTACTGAAGCAGGAGGTGAATATTGAGCCTTCATTGATGTTGAAGGTCTTTGCAACTTTAGGCCAGTGCCTGTGGATGATTGACCGTCCATCCTTCATCCTCTTCAGGAACACTTCAATATTGAACCGTGGGTGTTGTATGAATACCTTCCTCACCTCCTGACCATATAGGTGGTTTGAGAGGTAATCATCAGTGAACTGCTTCGGAAAGGCCTGAAAACAAGCATGTTCATAAATATCTTCTCTATATTGGAAATGGGGCAAAGGAATAAAAAAGGCAAGGTATAATAGTTAGTACCATCTTGTAGTGAACCGATGTCTTCTTCATTGTGCAGACAAAGATCTAGTTGTTTTTTGTCGCTAATTTATTTATCCTAACAATCTTTCTGAGTTTCTTGACTTGACTGATATTCATGGACAACTCATTTCCCCATTTGCAAAAAGGGTCGAACAGTGGGTCAAAACCTCTAACAGCAGGACCTACATGTGCAAGACCAAATTGTTAAAAACCTAAATATTAGAATGGTTCCTGCAATTGCACAATAATGTGCTATTAGACAACGGACCATGCACGTGCTAACCTCGATTGTAAACATCAGTGCTTCCCATTGTTTCCCTACAACACATATAAGGTAGTTAGTCATCAGGTTAATTAAGGGTTCACATGCTATCAGTAAAATATGTTGATGAAAAATAAGCACATTGCAGATTCATCAGATTAATTCAAGCCACACGAAAAACCCATTTATCCGAACCAAGCATGATTAAGAACTAGGAAATATAGCACTTGTATATGTTTCTCATGTATTAAGTGCAGCCAAATTCGATTTATTCCTCACATGCACAGCAATACAAAATTCTACCCACGACAATTGGACATCGCATTGCAGAATTGAACCAATCAGTTAACTGAACACCACGACAAATGAACCAACATTAACTGAGCACCACATTTCACAATATAACAAACTCCTAATAGAAGATCAGACAGTTAACCAAGCAGTTAACTACAGCTAATTGTAGCAATTGTATTTGTTTCTCATGTATTTACTACAGCCAAATTCAATGTATTCCTCACATGGTATACAATAACAGAATGCACCCACAACTATTGAACATCGCATTGCAGAATTGAACCAAATAGTTAACTAAACACCACAACACAAATGAACCAAACGTTAACTGAGCACCACATTGCACAATGTATAACCAAACCAAGCATGCTTGACAACTTGGAAATATAGGAATTGTATTCATTTCTCATGTATTTTGTAAAGATAAATTCGATTTATTTCTCACATGGAAGACAATACAAAATTGCAGCATGAAGAATTGAACATCACATTTGCAGAATTGAACCAAACAGTTAACTGAAGACGACAACTAATTAACAAAATAGTTAATAAGTGAGCACCACACTGCATGACATATAGAACATATACACTAGAGCAACAGATTGCATGGTAAAATTAGATAGCACAATTCACTAGAATTTGTGAAGGAAAGGAAGGAGCAGCACACGCAACGCGTAAACCGAGCATGCTTAACCAGCATAGCTAGCAAATGGCAAGGTGCTCCTTCAAGATATGGGGGTCGGCACGAATGGCAGCCATCGCGACCTCATCCGCGCATGCGGCCGAGATTTGCTTCTCCGCTGCCAAATGCTCCTTGAGGTCCTCGCTATATTGCATGCACCATGGCTTAGGCCGACGATTATCTGGTGGAGGGCTCGGTGATTTGGGTGGAAGGCGCCGCGCTCGCGCCGGTGGTCGGGGCATGTGGGATGTGGAAGGAGGAGGAGGAGGATGGGGGTCGGGTGTGGATTACCTGCCTAGATAGGCGAGGCCGAGCAGTATGAAGGAGGGTCGTCGGCGAGGAGGCGGCGGCGGTGCAAGCAAGGAGTGAAGGTTTCAACTTGGAAAAGAAGGCAGAAACAGGGGAAATGTGGCTTTTGTAAGGGGGAGGTGGCGGGGAGGTAGATATTTCCACAGAAGCCGAAAATTTGGAATCGCTTCAGCCAAAAAACTGGCGCGCAAAGTGTCATCAGACACGGTCCCTTATTCAGACACGGTCCGGAGATATTTTGCACTGCATCTGACACGGTTGGTTATAATAAACTGTGTGGGATCTACTTGATTTTTCGTCTTGATTTGAATTACATAATGGGGTCACAGTAGCCATGGACGGTGTTTCAATTGCTAGAACTTTTATCTACAGTGAACATGCAACTATAGGTGTGTCATCAAAAAAATTGGAATTATTCAGGGTTCGTTTGGACATTTTTATACATTAACTGAGTTTTCTAGGCATTTTATGCGCACAATTCAAATTTGAACTTCATGCACATGCTCCAGTGCATATAAACTGGTTGAAAAAACAAATATGTGTCCTTGGTTGCATGCTCAGGTCACATGCAAGAAATGGGAATGTATTTCAAACACCCTGCCACCGTCAGTCGGCCGGACATATTAAGATACCTGGTTTTTAAATTCTAGTAAATCCAAAACTCGTTAGAAATTCATGAAACTTGGCATGCTATCATGGAGCGGCATCAACATGCTGTGGTAAAATTTTTGTCCCATTTGGGGCAGGTTTGGGTATAAGCATCGCACAAACCAGTGCTTCTCACAACAAGCTTGATGGTTTCGATAGGGAACGTGCCACCTTCGAGGACGTAATGATATCTGTTGCCTCTTATTGCTTTCATAATTTTTCTAGTGTCAACATAGAACAACAAGAGTGTTGTGTTTAATTTTTGAATTTTTCGGGGTTCGTTTGGACATTTTTATACATTAACTTGGTTTTATAGGCATTTCAGGTGCATAATTCAAATTTGAACTACATGCACATGCTCCAGTGCATATAAACTGGTTGAAAAATCAAATATGTGTCCTTGGTTCCATGCTTAGGTCCCATGCAAGAAATGGGAATGAATTTCAAACACCCTGCCACCGTCACTCGGCCGCAAACATTGAGATACCTGGTTTTTAAATTCTAGTAAATCCAAAACTCGTCTGAAATTCATGAAACTTGGCATGCTATCATGGAGCGGCATCAACATGACGTGGTAAAAACTTTGTCCCATTTGGGACAGGTTTGGGTATAAGCTTCTCACAAACCAGAGCTTCTCACAACAAGCGTGATGGTTTCGGTAGGGAACGTGCCACCTTTGGGGACGAAACGATATCCGTTGCCTCTTATTGCTTTCAAAATTTATCGAGTGTCAACATAGAACAACAAGAGTGTTGTGTTCAATTTTAGAATTTTTCGGGGTTCATTTAGACATTTTTATACATTAACTGGGTTTTCCAGGAATTTTATGTGCATAATTCAAATTTGAACTACATGCAAATTCTCCAGTGCATATAAACTGGTTGAAAAATCAAATATGTGTCCTTGGTTGCATGCTTATGTCCCATGCAAGAAATAGGAATGAATTTCAAACACCCTGCCACCATCACTCGACCGCAAACATTGAGATACCTGGTTTTTAAATTCTAGTAAATCCAAAACTCGTATGAAATTCATGAAACTTGGCATGCTATCATGGAGCGGCATCAACTAGCCGTGGTAAAAATTTTGTCCCATTTGGGGTAGGTTTGGGTATAAGCTTCTCACAAACTAGAGCTTCTCACAACAAGCGTGATGGTTTCGGTAGGGAACGTGCCACCTTTGGGGACGAAACGATATCTATTGCCTCTTATTGCTTTCAAAATTTATCGAGTGTCGACATAGAACAACAAGAGTATTGTGTTCAATATTGGAATTTTTCGGTGTTCATTTGGACATTTTTATACATTAACTGGGTTTTCCATGCATTTTATGTGCATAATTAAAATTTTAACTACACGCACATTCTCCAGTGCATATAAATTGGTTGAAAAATCAAATATGTGTCCTTGGGTGCATGCTTAGGTCCCATGTAAGAAATGGGAATGAAACACCCTGCCACCGTCACTCGGCCGCAAACACTGAGATACCTGGTTTTTAAATTCTAGTAAATCCAAAACTCGTCTGAAATTCATGAAACTTGGCATGCTATCATGGAGAGGCATCAACATGCCATGGTAAAAAAAATTGTCAGCTTCCCCAGGTTTAATTCAGTTTCCCCAGTTTAATTTGGTTTTTTAATATAAAACACTCATCGCAAACGTTTTAGTTAGAACACCCGTATGCAAACCGACAGCTTCCCTAGGAAGCCAAGGGAAAATGTGCCAAGCAGGATTTGTGTAGCTCTTGATCGCAAACATTTTAGATAGAACACCTGTATGCAAAGTGAGAGCAGCGCAGGATTTGTGCATCCCTTCAACGCAAACGGTTGTTTTGGATGACCCGTGTGCAACCACGTACAAAAATTATTGGGTATGTTGCCATTTGTCAAACTAGAAAGATTTACATTTGTTGATCTAGTAACGTTGCCATTTGTCAATCCTTGTAACACTGCGATTTGTCAAAAAATGCAGCTAGAAATCATTAGCACTATCTAATTTTTGCAACTAAAATTCAGTAATTAAGCATATATTTCATTCATAGATTAAGTAGCCATTCTTAATTTATACAAATAGTTCTACTCTATAGCTGAACCGACCAAACTTCCCCAATTGTTGCCAACCACATACTGTAATTGCTAGTTTAACTATATATACTAGCTAATTTTCAGTACGTTGTAAAGTTCGACCACACATCTATAGTGAGATGAACTAAACAAAATATCCCCTAAATACTACTACTACCACGGAGGGGCTTTGTGCTACTTCCGGCAAACTCTCCTCTGCCGAGTGTGCTCACCCCCTCAGTAAGAGTCAGAGGAGGAGGAGGAGCCTACCGACGAGCTGGATAAATGCAATATGGTGCCTGCCGGTGCTGCACGTTCAGCGATGCTCACCAGCTCGAACGCCCACTGCTGCTCTAGATGATCCCTCTCGAAGCAGTCGGACTGCTTGTAGACCTCCTGATTCCTCGCCTCTGCATCGGTGTGTGCTGCGGCCACGGCTGCGGTAAGGCTCTTTGCGTGCTCGACGAGGCGCTCCTCCTCCTCCTGCAGGAACTCGATGTAGCGCGCAAGGTCGCTGACGCACATGCAGGCCTCCACCTCCGCCTCCCGCCTTCAGGCCGCGATGGTGGAGCGGGTGATAATCCTGGCGGTCAACAGTGGGCTAGCGGCCACGGCGGCCGACGATGGGGTGGCGGCCACGACCACCACCTCCCGCCTTCGGGCCGTGATGGCGGGGCGGGTGATGGCCACGGTGGCCGGCAGTGGGGTGGCGGCCACGATGGCCACCTCCCGCCTTCGGGCTGCGGCAGCAGAGCAAGAGATGACCCTTGCTTTCGACGGTGGTGTGGCAGTAACGGCGGCCGGCAACAGCTGTCGATGGGCAGCGGCGGTGGAGCATGTGGTGGGTGTTCCACGCACACCCAACAGGGACGCCACACGCACTACACTACGCCGGGGACTGCGCCGCCGCCGCGGTGTAGCCTCCTAGCTGGAGCTGTCCTTTAATGACGGTGGAGTTGCTGAGCAACAACGAAGGACCTATGCCATTGGCGATTGTAGAAGAAGCAGACGAGATAAGCTACAGGGAGGGAGGGGAAAATGCGACGCAGGACTCGCCGGCCATGAGGGTTTTTATAGCAGGCCAGTAAGCATTGCAATTTTGGGGGATTTCACCCGTCGGGCAGGAAGCTTGCGCGGGAACCTGCGAGGTTGTGCGGGAACGGGCTCACCGAGGATTCATTGGCGCAAACATTTGGCCAAAAGAACGCCCCCGCGCAATGCGCAAGCTAGCACTGTAAGCCGTCTGCGATAGCGGGGTGACAAGATGTGCGAGAGGACATCTTTAATAAAAAAAACGTTTGCGATTTAATTACCAACTATACCCCCGTCCTGGTTTATAAGTTGGATTTAACTTATAAAATACGAATGCATGTCGCAAAAGATTATATCGTTGGAGTCGTATTTGAACATAGTTTCCAGCTATACAATTTTTGCAACATGCATTAACACTGTTTTCATTAAATTTAAGGTTATATACCAGCAAGCGTTTGCCCGCAACATACACGGCTTATTACATCACAAATAGCTCGGATGGATCAACTGTATGCCACGTATCACACACGCAACTCTAATCTGATTCGTGCTTGATGTCTCCGACACCGCTCACACAGTTTGTCTTATTTGCCACGTATCACTGTGCCGTCCTCTGCTCGTGTCCCTCGGCAAGCTCCGCTCGCCGTTAGGCGCTACGGCGTGCTCTGTCGTGTCCGTTGGTGCGCTATGCTCGCGTCCGTGGGCGCGCTCGGCATGTGGACAACTTTTCCTTCCGTGTTCAACTTCTATATGCATATATATACTAGCAAGATGCTCGTGCGTTGCACGTAACATCAAGATACATTTGTATGAGTAGTTTATCTTGTGAGAGAAAAGGATGAGCGGGAGAAGTCCTTATCTGCAGGTGTGGAGAGACGTGCGGGTATCTTTTTGCAAAATTGTCATAGTTTGCTTTCTAACCGTCAGATATAGATCAGACGGTCTATAATACACGATGGCAGGCACACCATCATCACCAACTCAGTCTTTTATAAGAGTAGAGATAGAGATGGTTGATCGCCGTTGAGGCGACCGCGGAGCGCTCTGCTCGCGTCCCTCCGGGCGCTCTGCCAGTGGTTGGGCGTGCGCACGAATCACATCGGGGGCCCCATATGCATGCGGTTGCACCGCGCGCGATGCAGTTACGTGCGGCACGATGTAGTTACGCGCTGCAAATTAGAACTGCCATCAGGGCCTGCCGATATTCCTGGCCGTCCGGCTTCCCCTTTAATTCCCGCAGCCATTATAACCTTAGTATCTTCAACCTTTCGATCGCGCCCCACAACACAACAAGCACACCCATGATGACACATAGAGAGGGGATATCCAGCGGTGCTCCAATGGAGTTCGGCGAGCATAGAGTGGACACCCACGCAAGGGAGACAAATCTCTCGGTGGTGTACACCATCAACCCGGCCGTGCTGGACGACTACATCAATAGCGTTGAGCAGTTGCTTGCTCGAGACAAGTACAAGGTGGTCAGCATCAACCTCCAGTACACCCCGATCGTCCCAGCATAGATCAGAAGGTTGCCGTCACCCAATTGTGCATGGGCCATCATGTCCTCATCTACCACTACTGTATGGCCACAGAGCCTTGCGACCGTTTCAACAGGTTTGTCAATAGCTCTGACTACAAGTTATCCATGATGGACACCACTGACGATGTAAACGCGCTCCGTGTTACGGGCTTGGCCTGCAAGAACCTTATCAAAATCCATGGCCACTATAGGGTCTGGGGCAGCACGAAGAAGGACTCCCTAGTCGAACTCACCTCGGCCATCATCGACCCCTACTACGAAAAGATGAAGCAGGATGCCCAGAGAACAAGTCCTGTATCCTAGCATCGGGCCTGGATGCGGCAACTGGATGAACCTCACCTCAGGTTCGCGGCCAAGAGCGTGTACACATGCTACAAGATGCACATGCGGATCGTTGACATGAGGAAGTGCCTCGTTACCAAAATCGACGAGCCCGGATCGAGCCACAAGCAGAGAAAGCGTCACAAGAAGTAGATGATGATCAGATGATCGTTTATGCTAGTTAATGATGCATGTAATATATAGATTACTTTATTGTTGGTGTGTGGAAATATCATGTGTGTAGTAGCCACCTATGTAATAGTTTACTTTGGTGTGTGCAAATGCCATCGTTGTAGTAGCTACCTATGTAAGTGGATTTTTAATTTCATTATGCAAGCATGTCCTTATAAGTGTGTGTGTGTGTGTGTATGTTGTTGTCCTGTATGCAATCCCATCGCACAACACACACGTCTTGTTAAGTTGAACCGTTTCTGTTCTCTTGTGTCAACGCAAACAGTTCATCCGAGTGAACCACATGCTGTATATCGCACACACCTTGATCTGGCTGACCATTTCTTTTGTGTTGCCTTATCACAAACAGTTCATATGAGTGAACCGTATGCTGTATATCACACACACCTTCATCTGGCTGCCTGTTTATTTTGTTTTTCCTAATCACAAACAGTTCATCCGAGTGAACCGTATGCTATGTATCGCACAAGACTTCATCTGGCTGCCCGTTTCTTTTGTTCCTCCTCATTGCAAACAGTGAATTGAACTGGACCATATGCCCTTCATCGCACACGCAACTAAAATCAGAACCATATTTGATGCATCCTCCATCACAAACGTCTTGCACCTTTTTTGACGGTTTTCATACACCACCTTTTGCGATTATTACATCGCACATAGTTTCTCGAAGGGTCTCTGATCATAGTGTCGCGTTAGCAGCATCCTACAGTAGTGGAAGGCAGAGGACCATGGAATAAATTTCTAGGGTTCCATAAAGGGCCAGAGAGTTATTCCTCGTGATAGGATTGTCGACACACGGTTTCTGTGCACGAACTACTTCACACTAGACCCTACATACCATGAAGGTTTCTTTCGACGCCGCTTCCAGATGAGCAGAGATTTCTTCTTGCGCGAAGTGATGAACGTGGAGAAGGTTAATGACAATTTCAAGATGAGAATCATTGTTACGAAAAAATGTCCTTCTCGACTTTGCAGAAACGCAGGTGTCGTATGTCAGACGATCTGGTCGAGGGCGTCGCCCGCTGCACGCCCGGGTGAACACGCCTCCTTGCCGCATTCAAACGCCTCCATGAAACCCGCGTGGAAACCGAGAAACCCACTCCGGCCACACGTTCGTTCATGACCAGGTCGATATTAAACGCAACTTCGGCCGAGCTCCTCCCGTCCGCCCTCTATTTAATCTCCTATTTAAACGAGGCCCAACACCGACCAATAATCGCACACCTCCACCGCTCTCCTATCCCCTCCTTCTCCATTTTCTCCACTCTTACAATGGCTTATGAAGAGTAGTTATCTGGCATACAAGCCGGCTAGGTGGCCCGTCGAGCTCGGCAGATACGAGCTATGCAGCTTGCTGATCCACCTTCCTCGCCTCTCGCCCGACGGAGCCAGTTGCCACCCCAAGCTGGCGCGTGGTTCAGCAACTCGCCGCTCCCGGCCAGCTCGTCGAGGAGCTACGACTTGCTCCATAGCGGCACGACGGGGAGCACGGGCACCGTCGCTGCCATCCACAATGCCGCCTTGAAAGCACAAGTGATCCCTGGGTGATTTTGGTAATTAATGTCAACATATCTCTTGTTGGACTAATGCCTTTATCTATTGTATTTCAGACAAGTTCAACAATGGCATGGAAAGGAGAAGATGATGTGGAACCCCTTGTAAATGCTAAGGACACATATTGGCAAAAGCACAAGACTCTTCATTTCATTTTTAAGTGATCCAAGGTCAGATTGAGTCCATAGGAAAGCCAATACTATTAAAAGGGGATAAGGTGTTTCTTAATGGCTTGCTTGCTCAAATGCTTAGTGATATTGCTCCAAAGCCCTCAACCACTTTCTCATTCCAAATATGTCAAAATCCTAAACTCCAACTCGGCTCCACCGGTTCATTCCATCCAAAGCCACCGAGTTTATATGACATAGCCACTACTAGAAACTCTAACAGTTCGGTCACACCGATACGAATCTCGGTCTCGTCGAGATGGCCTTACCAATTCTTTGTTTCCTGTTGCAATCATTTTGGTCTCACCGAAATAGCGATCGGTCTCGCCGAGTTGGCTTGACATTTTCTCTGTTGCCTTATTGCTTCACTTTGGTCTCACCGAGTTGATGCAATCGGTGCCACCGATTTGATGTTTGCCCTAAGCCCTAGCACATCGGTCCCACCGAGTTGTTCCAGTCGGTCCCACCGAGATTCCGAACGTTCACAATTTGAACTAAATCGGTCTCACCGAGTTCATCTATTCGGTCTGACCGAGTTGGGTCAAATGTGTGTAATGGTTGAATTTTGTGTGGAGGCTATATATAGCCCTCCACCCCTTATCCATATGTGAGAGAGCCATCAGAACATGCCTACACTTCCATCATAAGTATTCTGAGAGAGAACCACCTACTCATGTGTTGACATCAAGATATTCCAATCCTACCACAAGAATCCTGATTTCTAGCCTTCCCCAAGTTGCTTTCCACTCAAATCATCTTTCCACCATATCCAAATCTATGAGAGAGAGAGTTGAGTGTTAGGGAAGGCTATCATTTGAAGCACAAGAGCAATGAGTTCATCATCAACACACCATCTATTACCTTTTGGAGAGTGGTGTCTCCTAGATTGGTTAGGTGTCGCTTGGGAGCCTCCCACAAGATTGTGGAGTTGAACCAACAAGTTTGTAAGGGCAAGGAGATCGCCTACTTCTTGAAGATCTACCCGAGTGAGGCAAGTCCTTCGTGGGCGATGTCCATGATGGGATAGACAAGGTTGCTTCTTTGTAGACCCTCCGTGGGTGGAGCCCTCCATGGACTCACGCAACCGTTACCCTTCGTGGGTTGAAGTCTCCATCAACGTGGATGTATGATAGCACCACCTATCGGAACCACGCCAAAAATCTCCATGTCTTCATTGCGTTTGCACACCCCAATCCCATCTCATTACTTTCTTGCAATTAGCATGCTTTACTCTTTCCGTCGCACATACTCTTGTCATGCTTGCTTGAAATGTATTGTGAATGCTTAAACTTGTGCTAAAACTTCACCTTAACTTGAAGAACTTAAAAACTGCCACTGTTACTT
This sequence comes from Triticum aestivum, assembly GCF_018294505.1. NCBI lineage: Eukaryota > Viridiplantae > Streptophyta > Magnoliopsida > Poales > Poaceae > Triticum > Triticum aestivum. The sequence goes on from NC_057803.1 coordinate 99,215,109, forward strand.
GTGAAGGGTCTAATCACCCCTCTCTGGACCCCTCTTCTCGATCCTTACATGCCTCGTACCGCGCCTCCCCTGTCTATGGCCACGACTTCTGTGCCTGTGGCCGCGCCATGCAGGCAGAGACAGAAGCCGTGTGCGTGGAGAGCGACGAGTCGGCGGCCACCGCCTCCGCAAAAGCCGCCATCATCAAGGGAGGCCGCCACCGCTTGGGTCCCATGAAGGCCACCGTCGAGGCGACGCCAATGTACACAACAGGTGTCTTGCCGGGTCCTTCTGTTGCGAGGACCTTCATCGACCCTGCATGGGCTACAGGGAAGCAGAGAAGCCCCTCCGACTCCATCTTAGGCATCAGCAAAGGATTTCACTCACTTGAGAGGTGGGGAAGCGAGCCATCCATTGCATTGAAGCATATACCTCCAGGGCTCCCGACGGTCCGGTGATCGCTGCCAGACATGAGGAAAACAAAGGGATCCGCGAGCGACCATTTAGACTAGGTATTAATATACATGTGCAGTTCAGGAGTAGCACCGCTTAGTTGATTTATAAATGTAATGAAATCCGTCATGTTTATATGAAAATCCGGTAATTTATATGAATTCGTCATTGTTTATATGAAATATCGTCGTGTTTGCACGAATTTCGTCCGGTTGATTGAGTTGTTGTCAACATGTGTGCGGGTATGATTGGATGGTGTAATTTGGAGGTCGCAGTTAGAGATGTGCCCTAAGTCAGTCTGCGGTCGGCTCAGGCGGTGAGGTAGGACAAATAAAAACCAGCTTGTGCGAGCTCGTCTCCGATGCGCGTGCTGGCGCTCCAAGATGAGGAAACCAAGTAGCTTTCCGGCTGGGACACCGAAAACGCATTTCTCCGGGTTGATCTTGACTCGATATTCGTGCAGGTTCGCGAAGGTTTCCTTCAGGTCGTCAAGGAGCATGAGGTGCTGCTTGGTCTTCACCACGATGTCGTCCACGTAGACGTGGATGTTGCGGCCGAGTTGCGGCAGCAAGCATTTCTGCATGTAGCGTTGGAAGGTGGCACTAGCGTTCTTCAGGCCAAATGACATTGTGATGTAGCAATACGCCCCAAGGGCGTGATGAAGGACGTCTTCAGGGCGTCGGCCAGGTCCAGCTTTATCTGATGATAGCTGGAGTAAGCATCCAGGAAGGACAGGAGCTCACAAGCGGCGGTGGAGTCAATGACTTAATCAATCCGCGGGAGGGCGAATGGATCCTTGGGGCAGGCCTTGTTCAGGCTGGTGTAGTCGATACACATACGCCAGGTATTTTTTTTCTTCAGGACAAGGACTGGGTTGGCCAGCCACTCGGGGTGGAACAACTCCATGATGAAGCCAGCCGCCAAAATTACTGTTGAGCAATTGATAGAATTGAGCATAATTATGAGAATATCTAGGCATGATCATGTATATAGGAATCACGTCCGTGACAAGTAGATCGAAATGATTCTGCATCTACTACTATTACTCCACTCATCGACCGCTATCCAGCATGTATCTAGAGTATTAAGTTAAAAAACAGAGTAATGCCTTAAGCAAGATGACATGATGTAGAGAGATAAATTCATGCAATATGAAATAAACACCATCTTGTTATCCTCGATGGCAACGATACAATACGTGCCTTGTTGCCCCTTCTGTCACTTGGTAAGGACACCGCAAGATCGAACCCAAAGCTAAGCACTTCTCCCATGGCAAGAACTACCAATCTAGTTAGCCAAACCAAACAGATAATTCGAAGAGACTTGCAAAGATAACCAATCATACATAAAAGAATTCAGAGAAGATTCAAATATTATTCATAGATAGACTTGATCATAAACCCACAATTCATCGCTCTCAACAAACACACCGCAAAAAGAAGATTACATCGAATAGATCTTCACGAGAGAGGGGGAGAACTTTGTATTGAGATTCAAAGAGAGAGAAGAAGCCATCTAGCTACTAACTATGGACCCGAAGGTCTGAGGTAAACTACTCACACTTCATCAGAGGGGCTAGGATGATGTAGAAGCCCTCCGTGATGACGACCCTCTTCCGGCGGAGCTCCGGAACAGGCCCCAAGATGGGATCTCGTGGATACAGAAAGTTGCGGCGGTGGAATTAGGTTTTTGGCTCCTATTCTGATCGTTTGGGGGTACGTGTGTATATATAGGAGGAAGGAGTACGTCGGTGGAGCACCGAGGGGCCCACGAGGCAGGGGGCGTGCCCTAGGGGGGGGGGGGGCGCCCCCACCCTCGTGACGACCTCTTTGATCCCTTGAAGTAGGGTCCACGTTCGGTGAGAAGATCACGTTTCCAATGATTTTATTCCGATTGGACTCCGTTTGATATTCCGTTTATCCGAAACACTGAAATAGGCAAAAAACAGCAATTCTGGGCTGGGCCTCCGGTTAATAGGTTAGTCCCGAAAATAATATAAAAGTGGAAAATAAAGTCCAATATAGTCCAAAACAGTAGATAATATAGCATGGAGCAATCAAAAATTATAGATACATTGGAGACGTATCAGGCATCCCCAAGCTTAATTCCTGCTCGTCCTCGAGTAGGTAAATGATAAAAAGAGAATTTTTGATGCGGAGTGCTACTTGGCATAATTTCAATGCAAATCTTCTTAATTGTGGTATGAATATTCAGATTAGAAAGATTCAAGACAAAATCTTATATTGACATAGAAAATAACAATACTTCAAGCATACTAACAAAGCAATTATGTCTTCTCAAAATAACAAGGCCAAAGAAAGTTATCCCTACAAAATCATATAGTCTGGCTATGCTCCATCTTCCCCACACAAAGTATTTAAATCATGCACAACCCCGATGACAAGCCAAGGAATTGTTTCATACTCTAACTTTTTCAAAACTTTTTCAATCTTCACGCAATACATGAGCATGAGCCATGTATATAGCACTATAGGTGGAATAGAATGGTGGTTGTGGAGAAGACAAAAAGGAGAAGATAGTCTCACATAAACTAGGCGTATCAACGGGCTATGGAGATGCCCATCAATAGATATCAATGTGAGTGAGTAGGGATTGCCATGCAACGGATGCACTAGAGCTATAAGTATATGAAAGCTCAAAAAGAAACTAAGTGGGTGTGCATCCAACTTGCTTGCTCATGAAGACCTAGGGCAATTTGAGGAAGCCCATCATTGGAATATACAAGACAAGTTCTATAATGAAAAACTCCCACTAGTATATGAAAGTGATAACATGAGAGACTCTCTACTATGAAGATCATGGTGCTACTTTGAAGCACAAGTGTGGTAAAAGGATAGTAACATTGTCCCTTCTCTCTTTTTCTCTCATCATTTTTTTGTTTGGGCCTTTTCTCTTTTTTTATGGCCTCTTTTTTTTCGTCCGGAGTCTCATCCCGACTTATGGGGGAATCATAGTCTCCATCATTCTTTCCTCACTGGGACAATGCTCTAATAATGATGATCATCACACTTTTATTTTTCTTATAACTCAACAATTACAACTCGATACTTAGAACAAAATATGACTCTATGTAAATGCATCCGACGGTGTGCCGGGATATGCAATATGACAATGATGAAGTGTGTCATGATGAACTACATGGTGGAAAGTTGCATGGCAATATATCTCGGAATGGCTATGGAAATGCCATAATAGGTAGGTATGGTGGCTGTTTTGAGGAAGGTATATGGTAGGTGTATGATACCAGCGAAAGTGGTGCGGTATTAGAGAGGCTAGCAAAGGTGGAAGGGTGAGAGTGCGTATAATCCATGGACTCAACATTAGACATAAAGAACTCATATACTTATTGCAAAAATCTAGAAGTTATCAAAGCAAAGTATTACGCGCATGCTCCTAGGGGGATAGATTGGTAGGAAAAGACCATCGCTCGTCCCCGACCGCCACTCATAAGGAAGACAATCAATAAATAAATCATGCTCTGACTTCATCACATAATGGTTCACCATACGTGCATGCTACGGGAATCACAAACTTCAACACAAGTATTCTTTAAATTCACAACTACTCAACTAGCATGACTTCAATATTATCACCTCCATGACTCAAAACAATTATCATGCTTCAATCTTTTCTTAGTATTCAACACAGTCAAAAGAGAGTTTCACAAATCTTGAATACCAAGCATATTATTATTAGGCAAATTACCATGCTATTAAGAGACTCTCAAATTAATTTAAGTGAAGCATGAGAGATCAATAGTTTCTTTAAAACATATCCACCACCATGCTCTAAAAGGTCTAAGTGAAGCACATAGAGCAAAATTATAACGCTCAAAAGATATAAGTGGAGCACATAGAGTAAAATTATCTAGCTCAAAGGATATAAGTGAAGCACATAGAGCAAAACTACTTAGCTCAATAGATATAAGTGAAGCAAATAGAGCAAAACTACTTAGCTCAATAGATATAAGTGAAGCACATAGAGCAAAACTACTTAGCTCAAAAAAATATAAGTGAAGCACATAGAGTATTCTATCAAATTTTAATTAATGTATGGATCTCTCAAAAGGTGTGTACAGCAAGGATGATTGTGGCATACTAACAAACAAAGACACAAATAATACAAGACGCTCCAAGCAAAACACATATCATGTTGGTGAATAAAAATATAGCTCCAAGTAAATTACCGATGGAAGTGGACGAAAGAGGGGATGCCTTCCAGGGGCATCCCCAAGCTTTGACTTTTTCGTGTCCTTGGATTATCTTGGGGGTTCCATGGGCATCCCCAAGTTTAGGCCCTTGCCACTCCTTGTTCCATTATCCATCAAAAGAATTCACCCAAAACATGAAAACTTCACAACACAAAACTCAAAATAGAAAACTCGTGAGCTCCGTTAGCGAAAGAAAACAAAAGACCACTTCAAGGTACTGTAATGAACTCATTATTTATTTATATTGGTGTTAAACCTACTGTATTCCAACTTCTCTATGGATTATAAACTATTTTACTAGCCATAGATTCATGAAAATAAGCAAACAACACACGAAAAACAGAATCTGTCAAAAACAGAACAGTCTGTAGTAATATGTAGCTAGCGCTAGATCTGGAACCCCAAAAATTCTAAAATATATTGCTGGACGTGAGGAATTTATCTATTAATCATCTTCAAAAAGAATTAACTAAATAGAACTCTTCAAATAAAAATGATAGCAGTTCTCGTGAGCGCTAAAGTTTCTGTTTTTTACAGCAAGTTCAACAAGACTTTCCCCAAGTCTTCCCAACGGTTCTACTTGGCACAAACACTAATTAAACATAAAAAACACAACAAAAACAGAGGCTAAATAATTTATTTATTACTAAACAGGAGCAAAAAGCAAGGAATAAAAATAAAATTGGGTTGCCTCCCAACAAGCCCTATCGTTTAACGCCCCTAGCTAGGCATAACGAGCAAGAATAGATCTAGGTATTCCCATCTTTGGTAGTGAATTCTTCAATTAGGCATCTACCGTCTTTAGGAATATCTTTATTTTTATTAATATCAAAATTTTAGGCACAAGATCGAAAAATTCATTTGTAATAAATGGTTCTTTAATGATAGCAAAAAGATTGGGATGAATACTTATAGATTTAAGATCAGCAGTTTCCTTACTAGATGATTCGCCCTTATTTTTAGGAACATACATGAGCTTGGCAATTTTAGTAGGAGGACCAGGAGTATTCTTTACGGAAGAAAAAGCATTTCCCAAATTTGTAATGATACCCTCAAGTTTATCAATTATAGGAGAATCTAAGTTCATCTTCTCATTAACTATGGGTTCCTTTTCCTTAATATTTTTCAAAGTCATTCCTACCTTAGATCCATATTGAGTGATTTGATTGTGGATATTTTTATCAAGATTTTCAATTGATTCAATAGTATCAACTTTATTTTCAATAATTTCAAGTCTTTGCATAACATGCTCCAAAGTTAACATGGTTCCATTAACCAAAAGAGGTGGTGAGCCAAATAAATCTAACATAGCATTATAAGAATCAAAAGTATGGCTACCCAAGAAATTCCCTCCGGTAATGGTATCAAGGATATATCTATTCCAAGGATTAATACCTACATAAAAATTGCGGAGAAGAACTAAGGTAGATTGTTTCCTGGTAGATCTATTTTGAGCATTGCAAATCCTATACCAAGCATCTTTTAGATTTTCTCCCTCCCTTTGTTTAAAATTTAGAACTTCACTCTTAGGAGATAACGGAGAAGATATGAGACTAGCCATGACGGCAAGCAATCAAACTAGCACACGAGCAAACCAAAAGCAAGCGGACTAAAGAGGCAAACAGAGAGGGAGGATAGAGAGAGAGGGCGAATAAAATGACAAGGGTGAATTGGGGGGAGAGGAAAATGAGAGGCAAATGGCAAATAATGTAATGCGAGAGATAGGGATTGTGATGGGTACTTGGTATATTGACTTTTTGCATAGACTCCCCGGCAACGGCGCCAGAAATCCTTCTTGCTACGTCTTGAGCTTGCGTTGGTTTTCCCCGAAGAGGAAGGGATGACGCAGCAGAGTAGCGTAAGTATTTCCCTCAGTTTTTGAGAACCAAGGTATCAATCCAGTAGGAGCCCATGCTCAAGTCCCTCGTACCTGCACAAAGCGATAGCTACTCGCAACCAACGCGATTAGGGGTTGTTAAGCCCTTCATGGTCACTAACGAGAGTGAGATCTGATAGATAGAATATTTTTGGTATTTTTGATATAAAGATGCAAAGTAAAAAGTAAAAGCAAAGTAAATAGCAAAACAATATAAAAGTGATGGAGATTGATATGATGAGAATAGACCCAGGGGCCATAGGTTTCACTAGTGGCTTCTCTCAAGAGCATAAGTACTCTACGGTGGGTGAACAAATTACTGTTGAGCAATTGATAGAATTGAGCATAATTATGAGAATATCTAGGCATGATCATGTATATAGGCATCACGTCCGTGACAAGTAGATCGAAACGATTCTGCATCTACTACTATTACTCCACTCATCGACCGCTATCCATCATGCATCTAGAGTATTAAGTTAAAAACAGAGTAACGCCTTAAGCAAGATGACATGATGTAGAGAGATAAATTCATGCAATATGAAATAAACCCCATCTTGTTATCCTCGATGGCAACGATACAATATGTGCCTTGCTGCACCTTCTGTCACTGGGTAAGGACACCGCAAGATCGAACCCAAAGCTAAGCACTTCTCCCATGGCAAGAACTACCAATCTAGTTGGCCAAACCAAACGGATAATTCGAAGAGACTTGCAAAGATAACCAATCATACATAAAAGAATTCAGAGAATATTCAAATATTATTCATAGATAGACTTGATCATAAACCCACAATTCATCTGTCTCAACAAACACACCGCAAAAAGAAGATTACATCGAATAGATCTCCACGAGAGAGGGGGAGAACTTTGTATTGAGATTCAAAGAGAGAGAACAAGCCATTTAGCTACTAACTATGGACCTGAAGCTCTGAGGTAAACTACTCACACTTCATCGGAGGGGCTTGGATGATGTAGAAGCCCTCCGTGATGACGGCCCTCTTCCGGCAGAGCTCCGGAACAGGCCCCAAGATGGGATCTCGTGGATACAGAAAGTTGCGACGGTGGAATTAGGTTTTGGCTCCTGTTCTAATTGTTTGGGGGTACGTGTGTATATATAGGAGGAAGGAGTACGTCGGTGGAGCACCGAGGGGCGCACGAGGCAGGGGCCGCGCCCTAGAGGGGCGCCCCCACCCTCGTGACCACCTCTTTGATCCCTTGCAGTAGGGTCCAAGTCTCCTTGATCACGCTCGGTGAGAAGATCACGTTTCCGAAGATTTTATTCTGTTTGGACTCCGTTTTATATTCCGTTTATCCGAAACACTGAAATAGGCAAAAAAACAGCAATTCGGGGCTGGGCCTCCGGTTAATTGGTTAGTCCCGAAAATAATATAAAAGTGGAAAATAAAGCCCAATATTATCCAAAACTGTAGATAATATAGCATGGAGCAATCAAAAATTATAGATACGTTGGGGACGTATCAGGGCCGGGTTGAGGAGTTCGGCTAGGTCGAAGAGATCAGTCGGGTCGAGGGGCTTGTCCGGGTTGAGCAACCTGGCCAAGCACGAGCTGGATTGAGGGGCGTTGCTAGCCCCGATGTTTTTGAAAAGGATCCAGGTTCCGTTGCCTGCCCGGGGTTCATCCCCCTGACACCACGGGAGCTGCGCGCCGGTTGTCTTTCTTGAGGATTTTCGCATGAGAAGACTGGGCACGGTGTCTGTGCTCGGGTCCATCCCTGCTGCGTCGATAAACCCAACGGCTGAGCTTTGTCTGGCGGGCCTGTCCCGTTCACGTCACCTCCTGGGGTCGTTGGTGTTTGGCCTTCTCATGTGATAACCTTAGGAGATTCATTCGGCGCAGGTCATCTAACCATCTCGCAGGGGCATCACAAGCATCAAGAATCAAACTCAGGCTCAACTCGCCTTGAGGTAGGGCCTCGTGAGTCCTGCGCTGGCTCACGAGTGCCTAGACACACCTCCTCTAGCCCTGCCGTGCAAGCCACGTGTTAGGGCGGGGCCGTACACGCCCCGGGGGCTCCACTCAGTGGGAGCCCCCACCCACGCACCAGTGGAAGCACCATGCTCCATGCTGGCAGTCGACACGGTCGAGGAGCGGCTATGCCCGTGCAAGTGTGGAAGCGCTATACTCTGCGCTGGTGATAAACAACTAGGGGCAGCCCCATGGCCGCATCAACCTCAGGGATCCGCTAGGCTCAGTGTCCAGCCTCATCGCAACACATTCCCCCCGGGAGAGTCGTGCGAGGGGGCTAGGCATGGGAGCTACGCTCAGGCCACGCCTAGCGTACGCTACCCTGCCAGGTCCCTCGTACCTGGTCATCGCGCCTCCCTCCCGAGCGGGACCTCGGTGAGGAAAGGAATGGAGGTCTGTTCGTACGTCTAGGGGGACTCCTGAGCATCGTGACTCAGGAGCCTAACTGGTCACGTAGCAACCCCTTAGTCTCGTCCTGGTGGTCCGGATGACCCAACGGCGGCTGAGGTACGCGCGGGGTCGGGCCCTGCCGACGCAGAACGCTAAGGCCTACTCCCGCATCTCCTTCCCGAGGGCTGTTTGTACGTCAAAGGGGACTCCTTAGCATCGTGACTCAGGAGCCTAACTGGTCACGTAGCCCCTCACCCCTTGGTCTTGTCCTGATGATCCGGACGACCCAACGGCGGCTGAGGTACGCGCGGGGCCTGGCCCTGCTGACGTAGAACATTAAAGCAAACGGGAAGGAAATCGCAAAATCCTAGCAAATTATTACAAGAAACACTGTCTCTTAAAAGGTACAAAACGCATAAGTTTTAACGCCTCCACGAGGCACGGTGCATGTTACGGGAAATAAAAATGGAGGGAAGTTCTGCCAGCAAGCTTCCTCTTCAACCTTAGGTGCTGCCATCGCCCGCAAGGAGTGCCCCTTCGTCGACAACATCGCCGTCACCCGTACCATCGACTGTGGATGTGGGTTCGGCGGCACCGTCAGCAGGAGGCGCTGGGTCAATGGCGAGGAACTTCTGCAGCAAGGCCTCCACATGGTCCTTCATGGCTTCGGCAGCGGTGGTGCAATGCTCCTCGTCCACAGGCTCAGGCAGGGCTCCGAAGTCGGTGCTGGGGTCGCGAAGATGGAGATGGCTGAAGACGCGCGTCATAGACGAAGAGGAGAGCGCGCGGGCTTCCCCCTCCACCATGGGGCCTACTCCATCAACAACGCCCTCGAGCGTCGTGACAAGGTGGGGGAGCAGCTCGGCAGGGCCTTCCTCAGCAGTCACCAACGGATCCTTCCACCCCCTCTCGTAGAGTTCCCGTAGTGCCTTGCGGGACCTCTTCTCAAGAGAATTGAAGGCGGCACGATCTTTGTCAAGAACCTTCGCCTTGGCCTCCAGCCAGGCCTTCTCCGCCTCCACCTCCTTCTCTAGCTTCTCTAGACGGTCGCGCTCCGCGGCCAGCTCCCGCGTTGATTGCTCCAGCTCGGTGTCATGACCGGCGACCGTGTATTCTCGAGCCTTCAGCTTCTCCTCCTGCGCCTTGAGCTGACGAGCCTCAGCGGCACGGTCGTTGTGCAAGGTGTCCAGCTCAGCCTTCGCCACCCAGCAGCGCTCCTCGGCAGCCTCGGCATTCTTCAATGGCACGTCATGGGCGGCCACGGCCAGGCCGGCAGCCTGTTTACCCTCCTCGGAGGCTGCTACGGCCTGACTCCATGCCACCCCGACGGACGCGTTGGATCGCAGCCATCCCGAAATCAACTCTAGGCGCCCCGACGCCAGGCGACGGTTGGAGCCTTCAAGGTCGGCGCGAAGTTGGGTCATCACAGAAAGAGCCTCCCCTAGAGCACCAGGTGAAGCAGGAGGGTCACGGCCCAGCGGCGTGATGAAGGGGGGAAGGAGACAACACCGGCGCTAGGACCGGCAAGTTAGCAGCAGCAGATGGGGCCGAGGTCTCCGGAGCCTTCAGGACCTCGGCAGTCGAGCCGAGGGCGAGCACCTCCGGAGCTGGCTTAGCTACGGAGATTGCCTTCTCTTGAGGCTGGGCCTCCGAGTCTCGAGAAGATGACCCATCCGCAAAAGCGCGAGCGCCATCACCATCCTTTTGTGGCAGGGGTGGTATGGTTGTTGCAAGCTACTGGGTCACGGGGACCGCGGCTGTCGGCCTAGCCATACAAAAGGAAGACATCAAGATACTGTAACAGGAGCAGGAAATGGAGATCAAGGTGGAGCACTTACTGGTCCACGGCGCCGTATTCCCTCGCCCTCTTCAGAAGCACCATGCCTGCGGTCTTCACGGGCTAGGGCATTGGCGCACGAAGCCCAGGGACAAACAAGGGCACGACGCCTAAGTCTGCGGTAGTGCTGGCCGACGACGAGGCAGATCCACCGCCACGTAGGATTAGCACCGACCTGCTCTTCTTCGGTACCCCATGCTTCAGCCCCTTCGAAGGGGTGCCCTTGGACCTGGTGGAGACTCCAGCAGAGCATGGCGACTCCCTGATAGGGTGTATGCTGGTGTCATCATCATTAGAAAAGGCGTGGAGGAGGCCGGGCTGGCGCGGGGGAGAGGTCTCCCCCACCCCCTCCCGGGTCGCCTCCGAGTCCGCCCTCTCCTCCTAGTCAGACTCGCTCGAGGACAATGGCACCACGAGGCCAGGTAGCTAGGAAGGCTCCGGAGGAACAAGCCCACGCTCGTCGAAGTCAGGCATGGCGGCGATGATCTTCTCTCCATCCGAGCGACGATACAGCAGAAGATGGGAGTCCAGAGGGCAGTCCTGGTCCTTCCCGAGCAAGGCGCGCATGATCTGGTCTAGCTCCTCCTTAGAAAAGTCATCCACATGCAGCCGGAGATCGTCGTCTGCGCTTTTAAACTCCTATAGGGGCGAGGGTGTGCCTGGATCGGAGCCAGGCACGGCGTCAGGAACTCCTTGACTATCATGGTCCCCGTCAGCTTTTCTGCCTTCAAGTCGTCCAGCTTCAGGTCGGCCACCATCTTCTGAATCAACTGCCCCACACGGGGATCAATGAGCTTCTCGTGATTCCACCCCTCGTGAGGCGCTGGTATCCCGGTCGACATCCCCAGCCAAGGGTAGGAGCGCTTGGTGTCCATGAAGACTCACTTGCTCCTCAGGTTCTCCACCTTCTTCCCGGCTCACGAAATAGCGTTGCTGCCATTGGCCGTGACGAAGTTGGCGCACCCCGGACACAGGCCCTCTTTGACCCGGAGGTAGAAGAAATGGCGGAGCAGCGCCATGGACGGCATCACCCCCGTGAACGCCTCGCAATAGAAGGCGAAGATCGACAGGAGGAGGATAGGGTTGGGATGAAGATGGAGGGCATGGTGATTGTAATGGCGGAGGACGGCGTAGAAGAAGCTGGAGAAAGGGGGGACCAGCCCCGCGAGGATGCTATGCAAGAAGAAGGGATAGAAGGTACCACCCAAGGTTTCCGACTTGACGGAACCAGCCGGAGTGTCGTCTCTTCCCCCTCGCTGCTGCTACCCGGCATCACCCGGCACACGACGGCGAGGTTCTTCTCTGTGACTGTGGGCGCGCCCAGGGCAGGCTCGAACCAGGAGGGCGAGCGCGTGGACTTCGCCTTATCGATGGCCATGGACTGAGGGCCTAGAGGAGAAGTTCCGATGGATCTAGAGTCTCTCTAGGCGAGAAGGAGAAAGGGGATCTAGAGGAAGACGAAGGGAAGGCAATGAAAGCTCTACGGCGGGCGCCAGCCTTTTTGCTAGGCAAGGACGGTTGCCGAGATAGTGTGGGGAAGTGGGGGCGCCCACGTCCCATCAATCGCCACACGGCGACCGAGGCCGCAGTCGGTTGGGGCCCGTGGCGCTCCACCCTTGCCCTTTGGCTTCGCCTCGAAGCCAAGCTCGAGCGAGCCTTAGGCCCGGGGGCTACTGTCGGTATCCTGGGAATGGGGGTCCCCAGACTTGCCTGCCTGCGGCCCACGGCGTGGCTCCGTCAACGGCGTCCCAGCTTCAGCAACAACAACTCAATACCCTCGCGAGGCGGACGACACCTAGACCTCCTTGGGGGCGCCTCACTAGGCTGGCTCCCAAGGAGCGGAGATATCTATGCAAGGACCACCTCACGAGGTTCATATGACGTGAGCCATGATGACCAAAGCCCGGCGGGCGCCAGCAGGCGCAGTGTGCCAGTTTCCTCTTTGGTGCTAAGGAGGCGAGCGCAGGCGCGGGGTCCCGAGGAATCAAGCAAAGGTTTCCATTCCCGTGTAACAAGACCAAGACTGCCAGGACGGCATGACGGAGGTCATCACGGAGCCCACCGCAGCGTCACCACCAGAGCCTTTTGCAGGCAAAGACTAATTTTGTCAGGATAGCTTGTACTAGTTGTCTCCCTTCAAATTTGTCCATTATGGGATCCGTTCCCGCCTACATTTGGGAGGAGGACCATGGCCACTATAAATAGGACTTAGCCACCACCGTAGAGGGGGGATCCATTCCACCCTGGCCACGTCGCCAGCTCATCTAGCCCAAGAACACCTCACCTCCCGAGGCTGTTCCACCACTATACTAGTTCATCCTCAGCCCCTCGAGGCAATCCACCACAAAGCTGGAGTAGGGTATGACACCGTAAGGTGGCCCAAACCAGGATAAACTACTATGTATCTTGTCCCTTGGGTTCGTCGGGCTAAGCCATGGAGTCGTTGAGTAGGCAGACTGGGAAGGGGGAGTTCTTCGCACGCACCCCAGAGTTCGAACCTCTCAAGGGTCTGCGGAACCCTGAATCTGACAGTAACTTAGCAAGAACAATATAAGGTAAATTCGTAGGCATTGGATCGGTGACGTGTTGGATGATATTCATCATGAGACACTTATAACCTAGGGCCATACGGCACTAGCACCAGTTCATCAATATAATGTAGGCATGTATTCCGTAAATAGTCATACATGCTTATGGAAAGAACTTGCATGATATCTTTTGTCCTACCCTCATGTGGCAACAGGGTCCTATTGGAAACTAAGGGATATTAAGGCCTCCTTTTAATAGAGCACCAGAACAAAGCATTAACACATGGTGAATACATGAACTCCTCAAGCCAAAGTCATCACCGGGAGTGGTCACGACTATTCTCACTCCGGGGTTGCCGGATCATAACACGTAGTAGGTGACTATAACTTGCAAGATCGGATCTAGAACATGGATATAATGGTGATAACATAAACGGTTCAGATCTGGAATCATGACACCCAGGCCCGAAGTGACAAGCATTAAGCATGGCAAAGTCATAGCAACATCAATCTTAGAACATAGTGGATACTAGGGATCAAGCCCTAACAAAACTAACTCGATTACATGATGAATCTCATCCAACACCTCATCGACCAGCGAGCCTACGAAGGAATTAAACATCTTCAAAATTAGAAATAATGTTGTACCTGAACGAGTGTGGATCCAACAACAGGTTCGGAGTGTTTGTCAGACGAGTAGCACACCACTGTCAATTTTGGCGCATAAATGACATTGATTCTTGTTGGACCTTCTTGATCAACTACGAGTAATCTCTCAAGTGCAGGTGTGTCCTCGATGACCATACCGCGGTCCACCTTTTGTGATGTCTTCCTGCCGCACCAGCAACACACATAAATAGTCCGGAGAGTCATGGACGTGATGTGGAAGGTACTCAACCCATTGATCACCTGAAGACGAAGGTACTCGAGTGTGGTACAACCACGGAGTAGGCGCTCCATGTCACCCTTTGAGAGGTAGATGGTGATACGTCTCCAACGTATCTATAATTTTTGATTGCTCCATGCTATATTATCTTCTATTTTGGACATTATTGGGCTTTATTATCCACTTTTATATTATTTTTAGGACTAACCTATTAACCGGAGGCCCAACCCAGAATTGCTGTTTTTTCCTATTTCAGAGTTTCCAGAAAAAGAATATCAAACGGAGTCCAAACGAAATCAAACCTTCGAGAACGTGATTTTTGGAACGAACAAGATCCAGGAGACTTGGACCCTACGTCAAGCAACCAACAGGGAAGCCACGAGGTAGGGGGGCGCGCCTACCCCCCTAGGCGTGCCCTCCACCCTCGTGGGCCCCCTATTGCTCCACCTATGTACTCCTTCCTAATATATATATCTACGTATCCCCAAACAATCAAATACAGAGCCAAAACCCTAATTACACCGTTGTAACTTTCTGTATCCACGAGATCCCATCTTCGGGCCTGTTCCGGAGCTCCGCTGGAGGGGGCATGATCACGGAGGGCTTCTATATCAACACCATAGCCTCTTCAATGAAGTGTGAGTAGTTTACCTCAGACCTTCGGGTCCATTGTTATTAGCTAGATGGCTTCTTCGCTCTTTTTGGATCTCAATACAATGTTCTCCCCCTCTCTCATGGAGATCTATTCGATGTAATGTTCTTTTGCGGTGTGTTTGTTGAGACCAATGAATTGTGGGTTTATGATCAAGTTTATCTATGAACAATTTTTGAATCTTCTCTGAATTCTTTTATGTATGATTGGTTATCTTTGCAAGTCTCTTTGAATTATCAGTTTGGTTTGCCCTACTAGATTGGTCTTTCTTGCAATGGGAGAAGTGCTTAGCTTTGGGTTCAATCTTGCGGTGTCCTTTCCCAGTGAAAGTAGGGGCAGCAAGGCACGTATTGTATTGTTGCCATCGAGGATAACAAGATGGGGTTTTTATCATATTGCATGAATTTATTATCCCTCTACATCATGTCATCTTGCTTAAAGCGTTACTCTGTTCTTATGAACTTAATACTCTAGATGCATGCTGGATAGCGGTCGACGTGTGGAGTAATAGTAGTAGATGCAGGCAGAGTCGGTCTACTTGTCTCGGACGTGATGCCTATATACATGATCATACCTAGATATTCTCATAACTATGCTCAGTTCTGTCAATTGCTCAACAGTAATTTGTTCACCCACCGTAAAATACTTATGCTCTCGAGAGAAGCCACTAGTGAAACCTATGGCCCCCGGGTCTATCTTCCATCATATTAATCTTCCAATACTTAGTTATTTTTATTGCCTTTTATTTTACTTTGCATCTTTACCATAAAAGTACCAAAAATATTATCTTATCATATCTATTAGATCTCACTCTCGTAAGTGACCGTGTAGGGATTTACAACCCCTTCTCGCGTTGGTTTCAAGGATTTATTTGTTTTGTATAGGTGCGAGGGACTTGCGCGTAGCCTCCTACTGGATTGATACCTTCGTTCTCAAAAACTAAGGGAAATACTTACGCTACTTTGCTGCATCGCCCTTTCCTCTTCAAGGGAAAACCAACGCAGTGCTCAAGAGGTGGCAAGAAGGATTTCTCGCGCCGTTGTCGGGGAGGTTTATGCAAAAGTCAACATACCAAGTACCCCTCACAACCCTTATCTCCCGCATTACGTTATTTGCCATTTTCCTCTCGTTTTCCTCTCCCCCACTTCACCCTTGCCGTTTTATTCGCCCTCTCTCTCTATCCTCCCTCTCTTTTTCTATTTGCCTCTTTTTTCCCGTTCCCCGTTGCTTGTGTGTTGGATTGCTTGCTTGTCACAATGGCTCAAGATAACACTAAATTGTGTGACTTTACCAATACCAACAACAATGATTTTATTAGAACTTTGATTGCTCCTCTTACCGATGCTGAATCTTGTGAAATTAATGTTGCCTTGCTGAATCTTGTCATGAAAGATCCGTTTTCCGTCCTTCCTAGTGAAGATGCCGCTACCCATCTAAATAGTTTCATTGATTTGTGTGATATGAAAAAGAAGAAAGATGTGGATAATGATATTGTTAAATTGAAGCTATTTCCTTTTTCGCTTAGAGATCATGCTAAAGCTTGGTTTTCGTCTTTGCCTAAAAATAGTATTGATTCTTGGAATACGTGCAAAGATGCTTTAATCTCTAAGTATTTTCCTCCCGCTAAGATCACCTCTCTTACAAATGATATTATGAATTTTAAGCAACTTGATCATGAACATGTTGCACAAGCTTGGGACAGGATGAAATTAATGATACGTAATTGCCCAACACATGGTTTGAATTTGTGGATGATTATACAAAAAATTTATGCCGGATTGAATTTTGCTTCTAGAAATCTTTTAGATTCGACCGCGGGAGGCACTTTTATGGAAATCACTTTAGGAGAAGCTACTAAACTCCTAGATAATATTATGGTTAATTATTCTCAACGGCAGACTGAAAGATCTACTAATGAAAAAGTGCATGCGATAGAAGAAATTAATGTTTTCAGTGGAAAGTTGGATGAACTTATGAAATAATTTGCTACTAAGAGTGTTTCCTCTGATCCTAATGATATTCCTTTGTCTACTTTGATTGAGAATAATAATGAATCTATGGATGTGGATTTTGTTGGTAGGAACAATTTTGGTAACAACGCATATAGAGGAAACTTTAACCCTAGGCCGTATCCTGGTAATTCCTCTAATAATTATGGTAATTCCTACAACAATTCTTATGGAAATTATAATAATATTCCCTCTGATTTTGAATCTAATATTAAATAATTTATTACTTCGCAAAAGAATTTCAATGCTTTGATTGAAGAAAAATTGCTTAAGATTGATGAGTTGGCTAGGAACGTTGATAGAATTTCTCTTGATGTTGATTCTTTGAAACATAGATCTATTCCACCTAAGCATGATATCAATGAGTCTCTCAAAGCCATGAGAATTTCCATTGATGAGTGCAAAGGAAGAACCGCTAGGATGCATGCTAAGAAAGATTCCTTTATAAGAGCATGTTCTTCTAGTTTCCATGATAATAAAGATGAAGATCTAAAAGTTATTGATGTGTCCCCTATTAAATCTTTGTTTTGCAATATGAATCTTGATAATGATGGGACTGAATATGATCCACCTTTACCTAGAAGGCGTTCCAAAAATTCAGAGTTTTTAGATCTTGATGCTAAATTTGATAAAAGTGTGATTGAAGAGATCAAAACTCTAGATGTCAATGAACCTACTATTTTGGATTTCAAGGAATTTAATTATGATAGCTGCTCATTGATAGATTGTATTTCCTTGTTGCAATCCGTGCTAAATTCTCCCCATGCTTATAGTCAAAATAAAGCTTTTACCAAACATATCATTGATGCTTTGATGAAATCTTATGAAGAAAAACTTGAGCTGGATGTTTCTATCCCTAGAAAACTTTATGATGAGTGGGAACCAACCATTAAAATTAAAATTAAAGATCATGAATGCTATGCTTTGTGTGATTTGGGTGCTAGTGTTTCCACGATTCCAAAGACTTTGTGTGATTTGTTAGGTTTCTGTGATTTTGATGATTGCTCTTTAAACTTGCACCTTGCGGATTCCACTATTAAGAAACCTATGGGAAGAATTAATGATGTTCTTATTGTTGCAAATAGGAACCATGTGCTCGTAGATTTTATTGTTCTTGACATAGATTGCAATCCTTCATGTCCTATTATTCTTGGTAGACCTTTCCTTAGAACGATTGGTGCAATTATTGATATGAAGGAAGGAAATATTAAATTCCAATTTCTGTTAAGGAAAGGCATGGAACACTTTCCTAGATAGAAAATTAAATTACCTTATGAATATATTATGAGAGCCACTTATAGATTGCCTACCAAAGATGGCAATACCTAGATCTATCCTTGTTTTTTTACGCCTAGCTAGGGGCGTTAAACGATAGCGCTTGTTGGGAGGCAACCCAATTTTATTTTTATTCCTTGCTTTTTGCTCCTTTTTAGTAATAAATAATTTATCTAGCCTTTGTTTTTGTTGTGTATTTTGTGTTTAATTAGTGTTTGTGCCAAGTAGAACCATTGGGAAGACATGGGGAAAGTCTTGTTAATATTGCTGTAAAAAAACAGAAACTTTAGCGCTCATGAGAAATGCTGACATTTTTATTTGGAAGTGCTATTTAGTTCATTATTTCTGAAGATGATTAATAGATAAATTCCTCACGTCCAGCAATTTATTTTAGAATTTTTGGGGTTCCAGATCTTGCGCTAGCTACAAATTACTACATATTGTACTGTTTTTGACAGATTCTGTTTTTCGTGTGTTGTTTGCTTATTTTGATGAATCTATGGCTAGTAAAATAGTTTATAAACCATAGAGAAGTTTGAATACAGTATTTTTAACACCAATATAAATAAATAATGAGTTCATTACAGTACCTTGAAGTGGTGTTTTGTTTTCTTTCGGTAATGAAGCTCACGAGATTTTCTACTTTAAGTTTTGTGTTGTGAAGTTTTCAAGTTTTGGGTAAGGATTTGATGGATTATGGAACAAGGAGTGGCAAGAGCCTAAGCTTGGGTATGCCCATGGCACACCCGAGATAATCTAAGGACACCAAAAAGCCAAAGCTTGGGGATGCCCAAGAAGGCATCCCCTCTTTCGTCTACTTCCATCGGTAACTTTACTTGGAGCTATATTTTTATTCACCACATGATATGTGTTTTTCTTGGAGCGTCTTGTATGATTTGAGTATTTGCTTTTTAGTTTACCACAATCATCTTTTCTGTACACACTGTTTGAGATAGACACACATGATTCGGAAATTATTAGAATACTCTATGTGCTTCACTTATATCTTTTGAGTTATATAGCTTTGCTCTAGTACTTCACTTATATCTTTTAGAGCACGGTGGTCGATTTGTTTTATGGAAACTATTGATCTCTCATGCTTCACTTACATTATTTTGAGAGTCTTAAATAGAATGGTAATTTGCTTAAATAATCCTAATATGCTAGGTATTCAAGTCTGGTAAAAACTTTCTTATGAGTGTTTTTAATACTAAGAGAAGTTTGAGGCTTGATGATTGTTTTGAGATATGGAGGTAGTGATATTAAAGTTGTGCTAGTTGAGTAGTTGTGAATTTGGGAAATACTTGTGTTAAAGTTTGTGATTCCCGTAGCATGCACGTATGGTGAACCGTTATGTGATGAAGTCAGAGCATGATTTATTTATTTATTGTTTTCCTTATGAGTGGCGGTCGGGGACGGGCGACGGTCTTTTCCTACCAATCCATCCCCCTAGGAGCATGCGCGTAATACTTTGCTTTTATAACCTGTAGATTTTTGCAATAAGTATATGAGTACTTTATGACTAAGGTTGAGTCCATGGATCATACGCGCTTTTCTTCCTTCCACCATTGCTAGCCTCTCTAATACCGCGCACCTTTCGCCGGCATCATACACCCACCATATTCATTCCTCAAAACATCCACCATACCTACCAATCATGGCATTTCCATAGCCATTCCGAGATATATTGCCATGCAACTTTCCACTGTTCCGTTTACTATGACATGGTCCATTATTGTCATATTGCTTTGCATTATCATGTAGTTGACATTGTATTTGTGGCAAAGCCACCGTTCATAATAATTTCATACATGTCACTCTTGATTCATTGCATATCCCGGTACACCGCCGGAGGCATTCACATACAGTCATATTTTGTTCTAAGTATTGAGTTGTAAGTAAATAAAAGTGTGATGATCATCATTTTTAGAGCATTGTCCCAAGTGAGGAAAGGATGATGGGACTATGATTCTCCCACAAGTCGGGATGAGACTCCGGACGAAAAATAAAAAAAAGAGGCCAAAGAAGCCCCCCCCCCCCAAAAAAAAAGAGAAGGCCCAAATAAAAAA
>NC_057803.1:99235430-99258426 GCF_018294505.1 Triticum aestivum
CCACACTTGTGCTTCAAAGTAGCACCATGATCTTCATGATAGAGAGTCTCCTATGATATCACTTTCATATACTAGTGGGAATTTTTCATTATAGAACTTGGCTTGCATATTCCAATGATGGGCTTCCTCAAAATGCCCTCGGTCTTCGTGAGCAAGCGAGTTGGTTGCACACCCACTTAGTTTCTTTTGTTGAGCTTTCATATACTTATAGCTCTAGTGCATCCGTTGCATGGCAATCCCTAGTCACTCACATTGATATCCATTGATGGGCATCTCCATAGCCCGTTGATGCGCCTAGTTGATGTGAGACTATCTCCTCCCTTTTTTGTCTTCTCCACAACCACCATTCTATTCCACCTGTAGTGTTATGTCCATGGCTCACGCTCATGTATTGCGTGAAGATTGAAAAAGTTTGAGAACATTAAAAGTATGAAACAATTGCTTGGCTTGTCATCGGGGTTGTGCATGATTTGAATACTTTGTGTGGTGAAGATGGAGCATAGCCAGACTATATAATTTTGTAGGGATAACTTTCTTTGGCCATGTTATTTTGAAGAGACATAATTGCTTAGTTAGTATGCTTGAAGTATTATTATTTCTATGTCAATATTAAACTTTTATCTTGAATCTTTGGGATCTGAATATTCATGCCACAATTAAGAAGAATTACATTGAAATTATGCCCTGTAGCATTCCACATCAAAAATTCTATTTTTATCATTTACCTACTCGAGGACGAGCAGGAATTAAGCTTGGGGATGCTTGATACGTCTCCAACGTATCTATAATTTTTGATTGCTCCATGCTATATTATCTTCTGTTTTGGACATTATTGGGTTTTATTATTCACTTTTATAAAGTTTTTGGGACTAACCTATTAACCAGAGGCCCAACCCAGAATTGCTGTTTTTTCCTATTTCAGAGTTTCCAGAAAAAGAATATCAAACGGAGTCCAAACGGAATGAAACCTTCGGGAACGTGATTTTTGGAACGAACAAGATCCAGGAGACTTGGACCCTACGTCAAGCAACCAACAGGGAAGCCACGAGGTAGGGGGTGCACCTACCCCCCAGGCGCGCCCTCCACCCTTGTGGGCCCCCTATTGCTCCATCGACGTACTCCTTCCTCCTATATATACCTACATACCGCCAAACGATCAAATACGGAGCCAAACCCCTAATTCCACCGCCCTAACTTTCTGTATCCACGAGATCCCATCTTGGGGCCTGTTTCGGAGCTCCGCCGGAGGGGGCATCGATCACGGAGGGCTTCTACATCAACACCATAGCCTCTCCGATGAAGTGCGGGTAGTTTACCTTGGACCTTCGGGTCCATAGTTATTAGCTAGATGGCTTCTTCTCTCTTTTTGGATCTCAATACAATGTTCTCCCCCTCTCTCGTGGAGATCTATTCGATGTAATCTTCTTTTGCGGTGTGTTTGTTGAGACGGATGAATTGTGGGTTTATGATCAAGTTTATCTATGAACAATATTTGAATCTTCTCTGAATTCTTCTATGTATGATTGGTTATCTTTGCAAGTCTCTTCGAATTATCAGTTTGGTTTGGCCTACTAGATTGATCTTTCTTACAATGGGAGAAGTGCTTAGCTTTGGGTTCAATCTTGCGGTGTCCTTTCCCAGTGACAGTAGGGGCAGCAAGGCATGTATTGTATTATTGCCATCGAGGATAACAAGATGGGGTTTTTATCATATTGCATGAATTTATCCCTCTACATCATGTCATCTTGCTTAAAGCGTTACTCTGTTCTTATGAACTTAATACTCTAGATGCATGCTGGATAGCGGTCGAGGTGTGGAGTAATAGTAGTAGATGCAGGCAGGAGTCGGTCTACTTATCTCGAGCGTGATGCCTATATACATGATCATACCTAGATATTCTCATAACTATGCTCAATTCTGTCAATTGCTCAATAGTAATTTGTTCACCCACCGTAAAATACGTATGCTCTTGAGAGAAGCCACTAGTGAAACCTATGGCCCCCGGGTCTATCTACCATCATATTAATCTTCCAACACTTAGTTATTTTCATTTCCTTTTATTTTATTTTGCATCTTTATCAGAAAAATACCAAAAATATTATCTTATCATATCTACCAGATCTCACTCTCGTAAGTGGCCGTGTAGGGATTGACAACCCCTTATCGCGTTGGTTGCGAGGATTTATTTGTTTTGTGTAGGTGCGAGGGACTTGCGCGTAGCCTCCTACTGGATTGATACCTTGGTTCTCCAAAACTGAGGGAAATACTTACGCTACTTTGCTACATCACCCTTTCCTCTTCAATGGAAAACCAACGCAGTGCTCAAGAGGTAGCAGATGGCGACGAGCTCGAGGTGCTTCAGTCATGGTAGAATAAGAGCTAGCGTGTCATTAAGTGGTGGGAAATGGCATTTCCTGAACTTGGCGATGCACAGCGTGGGCGCGAGGCGGAGTGCGGACGTTGGCAGCGACCGCATATGCCCATCTTCAAAAGTGAGCTCCTCGAGCTGATCTAGGGCGGGGGATCGGAACGAGTCGCCAATCTTGGCTCGGTCCTTGCCATTGGAACGGAACTTGCCCATTCTAAGGCCTTTGGTTGGGCCAGGGTGACTGCCATGGATCTTGGAGAACGCATCCAAGCTTTCGCGATAGCCATGGCAGAGATCGTGGGTGTCGATGAGGTCGAGAGGGCTAGAGTTCCATAGGGGGCGCCACCTCCTGGAAAGGAGGGTTATCCGTGCCCCATATTGGATTGGGAGGAGGGAGATGATGACTCTCAACATATCATCGGGGAGACTACTAATTAAGTCTAGGCCTGCTGGAGTCGCTTGCGGTTCTAGCTCGCCCCACCTCCGCTTGTTGGCAGCCCCGTTCTCCACCTCCAGAGTCTCCTTGTCAGCGGCGCTTTCTGATAGAAATGGGAGTACATGGAATATTTAGTTAAAACAGGGTAATAGAAAAGTGTTTTGGTAACTAGAAGTTATTAGGTAGGGATATAGTAAGAAAAGGGAATAACAATTGGTTTCTTAAATACTACACAATTCATTTCACATTGCTGGGTAAGTCAACATATGCAGATAGTTAAAAAGAAAACTTACTTCAAACAAAGTCTGGACGGATGATTTTGTCGGGGAAGTTAGCATATATCTCATGACCAGGCCCTTCTATGTGCAGTGCAATTTTAGTGCCAGCTTTCAGTACATAAAACTTTGCAATTTCATTCCAAAAGCCAGTGCCAAAATAGGAGTCACCACATTTATCAAGTCTTATAGTAGCAACGATTGTAAATCCATGGTTTGTGTGCAGTATGACATTCGTGGAGCCTTGATGTTTGTAAAGGGAAAAATTGTGCAATACATAATCTGTTGCATAGCGAGGGATGTTCTGTAGAAAATGGTAGGATTGTTAAAGAAAATATGGTAACATGCAAATATGGGCCCAAATTGAAAGAACTGTACAACAGTTGAAATCAAAGGACAAAAGTCTATAATTAAACAGATAGGGTAAACATGATGTCATGGAAATATGAGAGTAATCGAAAGAACAATACATCATTAATTTGCCTAATATAGAAAGAAGAGGGGGGGGGGAATTCCCTTTGATGTATATGGTGCATGTTGCACCTTTTATCCAAATGTAGCAATATTTAGAATATGTTCAGGAAAGTAGGCCATGCCAACCAATTTAGGGTGAGATTGAACATACCGCGTGCATCCTCAAGTTATCTGGTACGATGAGATGGAATCTCTGGCGGCGGTCTCCAAGTCCTGAAGTGTCGGCGCACTGTACATTCTATGAATGAAAGAAAACCCTCAAATCAGCTCGAATAAAACTGAATTCACGACGATTTCTGTTGGGTGATTAAAGGAGGCAGATGAACTAGGATAAGAGATGATATAATATCTCGTTAAATTAGTTACCTTGTTGTCCATGAGAAAGAACTCTCAGTACGGCAGATTCCCCAACCGAGCGGAGCTGGGTCGACCACAAGCAGCGTCGAGAAAGTCGATGGCGATAGGCGGCAGCAAGCGAAAGTGGCGAAATGCGGTTGGTGTTGTCAGCAGCCTGGCGGTGGTGGCAGGCGTCAAGCTAAGTGTTTACCGCCACGATAGGCGGTGCCATGGCATAGACGCGGAGGAGCTTGTGCAGGTGTGAATGGGGAACGTACCGGAGGTGTCGGTGTACTAGAATAGGGGTACCCTAGTACCCCGAACTTGTGCACGGGCAGTTGCAGCACCCCGCGGCAAGACTTGCCGGGCGAACGCCAAGATCCTCCGTGGTTCCCTTGGAGCCATTCAAGAACAAAGTATTTAAGCTCAGGAGACAAGGCCCCGGGAAGAGGAGCTTGTCGGGAAGGCCAACCAAGGCATTCAAGGAACTTACCGCGACGCGCCACGCGCTCCGGCAAGGCAACAAGGCCCCGGCAAGAGGAGCTTGCCGGGAAGACCACCCAAGGTACCTCGAGGACCGGTGAGCGACAAGCTTCCGGACCCGACAAGATAACAGCAGCGACAAGGCGCTTGCCGCGGCAAGCGGCCACTCTATGCCCACGCTCCAGCGCATCCACCAACGTGTCGCTCTGGGGGCCTCTCCAGGAGCGCGTGGCGGGAGGCTGTGCAGCCAGCGGTGCGCAGTGGCATGCGAAGCTGACAAGATCGTCATCGTGGCGAACGGTGGCGCCCTTAACGGTCCTTTTCTGCACTGTTTGGGCGACTCAGACGGGCATTTAATGCCCTTGTCCCGTGCCGTCAGGGTTAGGTAGGGTGCACTGTACAAGTAACTGTACCAACCACCTAACTTTTTACATTTGTACCCTTCTCTGCGTTGCCACCTGTCGGTGACCCCTTTAGCATATAAAAGGAGGCCCATGCGCAACGTAGAGGAGGTTCGGGAGGTTCGCGAGGTTCGACTGGTTGAGAACCCAGAAGAACATTACGCTCACTCTCTGGAGCAAGAACACAAGATAATCAAACAAGCAGCAGTAGGAGTGTTATCTCTCCGGAGAGCTCCAAAGCTGGGTAAACTGCTCGTGTGCTTCACCTCGATCTGCTCTTCGTGCGATCTCCACCCCCCGCCGAACCGAAAGGGGCCCGGTCCGCCGGCCCCATAGGTGTTCGTGGATCAGTTTCCCCGACATCTTTGGCGCGCCAGGTTGGGGGCGTCGAGATTGTGTGAACCTGATCCGGCGTTCACACGAGCTAGATCTTCATTCCCTTCATCAACATGCCACCGAAGAAGAAGACTTCGGCGGCAGCCGCTCCGTCCACGTCACTTCCGCCACCGTTGGAGCAAACGAGTGGTGGAATGGACGCCGGCGGAAGAATGGACGTCGACGAGGAAGCTTATGATGCTGCCAGGTCCAAGGACAAGGCTGCAGAAACCTCGGCGACTGTACATGTTCCGCGCCACTCTCAGGAGGCGCAAGACCAACAGCGTCATGACACTTGCAGTGTCATACGCATGATAGGCCAAGACCAAGCTGGTGGATCTCGGGGCGCTCAAGACCAGCATGCACGCCAGCGTGCTAGCACGAGCGGGGCACGGTCGCCTGGACGGGATACTGCTCCTTCTAATATAGTTAGAAGTCCGAGCACGTCCCACTCCTCGCCCCGTCCGCCACTTCCACCCACCACTCCAGCAGAAGCTTTGGCGCGAGCTCAACTGCTCCTAGGTTACCCTCCAACGTCGGACAAGATCGACGAATGGAGGGCCACCATTCAGAGTCTCATCGGCTACGCCAACGGCGACACTCCACGGCAGCCGAGTGCGTCGCCGCCGCGGCAGGGTTGCCGGGCGCGAGCCGGTGGCGACGAAACGGGTGGAGGTGCAACTACCATGCAATCACCACCCCGAAGGCCAAGATCGCCGACTCGCCGGATCCACCTCGACAGCGACTCCACCGCATCGTCGGATCCACGAGCTCGTCGCGATCAGCGCTAAGTTCTTCATGATCGACAACAAGAAGACGCTCGAACTCGCATCGAGCGCCGAAGAGAAGCGCGACGTCAATCCGACAAGCGCGCTGGGCCCTCTGTTGACATGCATGCGCCAGGGGAACCAGGTGATCTGCCGTACGCGGTAGGTTGCCCTGCGTTCACTCGTGAGCTGCGGCAAGTCCAGTGGCCCAGCACGAAGAACTTCAAGCCAGACGTACCGGAGAAGTACGACGGTAAGACGCATCCGTCGGAGTTCCTCAGCATTTACACCATTGCGGTGCAGGTTGCTGGGGGACGGGATGACAAGATCCTTGCCAACTACTTCCCGCTGGTGCTCAAGCCCAACGTCAGGTCCTGGCTCATGCACTTGCCGGACAACTCCATATCCTCTTGGGCTGATCTGTGCCATCAGTTTGTCGGCACCTTCACAGGCGGACACAAGCCTCATGGGCAGGAGAGTGATCTTCATCTGCTCGCCCAGGAGGAAGGAGAGCCCCTGCGCAAGTACATTCAGAGATTCAGCAGTGTGCAGCACAACATCCTGGACGTCCACCCTGCCGTGGTGATCAGCGCGTTCCATCAGAACGTGCGAAACCGCAGGATGCGAGAGGAAATGGCGATGTGCAAGATCAGGGACGTCAGTGAGTTATATGCACTGGCCGACAAGTGTGCACGTGCTGAGGAAGGGAGGAGACTCCCCGGAGAGAATGTAGGAGCGGGAGGATCTGACAGTGAAGATGCTGCCCCGGCAAGGAAAAATCGGCGGCGGAACAATAGGAAGAGGAAAGGCAAAGAGGTGCTAGTTGTTGAGCAGTCCGGCAACGGTGGTGGCACCAAGGAAGCCAAAGCTGGTGACTCCGGCAAGGAGGTTGCCGCGGAGGTGGCGGTCGCCGACAAGCAGGACGGCACCAACAAGCAGTATTGCAAGATCCACCGCACCAAGGGCCATGATCTCCAGAACTGTAAGAAAGTCGAGCAGCTTGTTGAGCAAGAAAAAGCTGAATACGAGCAGCGCGACAAGGAGAAGGCCCAGGAAGGTGCTGGGGGATCCGGTAAGAAACGTCCCGGCCGAGGAGGACGCCGCGGCAAGGCCGAGCAGCGACAAGGAGACAGACCTCCTCGCGGCCGCGACAAGGATGAAGATGACGATGACGATGAAGACATGGATGATGAGGAGACTGATGAGCAGGAGTTCCAGAAAGCCACAGAGGTCCTGTGCGTTGACGGTGGTGCTTCTCTGCATACCTTGCACCGTCAGCTCAAGCAGTGGGTGCGGGAAGTTAATGCAGCAGAACCACCCGTCGAGTCACGCAAGCGTCTGAAATGGTCCAGCACGCCTATCATCTTTGATATTGAGGACCACCCTGATCGCATAACTGCAGTCGGGTGCTTGCCGATGTTGGTGTCACCAACAATCCGCAACCTCAAGCTCACTAAGATGCTAGTTGACGGCGGGGCCGGCTTGAACCTGATCTCCTCCACGGTGCTCCAAAAACTCCAGATCTCTGACAGCGAGCTCGAAGAGACCGGTACATTTCAAGGAATCAACCCGGGAAGGAGCAAGCCGAAGGGAAAGATCACGTTGCCGGTAACATTTGGCAGCGAGCTGAACTTCAGGACTGAGAGGGTCACGTTTGATGTTGCTGACTTTCCATTACCTTACAATGGAATCCTTGGCCGTCCGGCACTCGCCAAGTTCATGGCAGCCTCTCACTATGCGTACAACGTACTGAAAATGCCAGGCCCGATAAGTGTCATCTTTGTCCCTGGCGACAAGAAGGATGCTCTTATCTGTGCCGACAAGATCTATCGGGAAGCAGCAGCCGTAGCAGAACGCAAGACACTTGCCGCTGAAGCTCCCGGGGGGAAGAAGAAGACCAAGTCCGGCAAGAGCTCTGATGCCTACTCCGGCAAGCGCACCTCTTCGGAGTGCTGCGCTACCGTCGAGGACGCACCATCGAGCTCCACCGGCAAGTGTAAGAAGGCAATGACAGCTCCACCTGAGACCAAGAAGGTGTCCGCCAAGGAGGACGGCACTGGTGGTACCTTCACCATCAGCGCCACTCTTGACCCCAAATAGGAAAGCGCGCTCGTTGCTTTCCTGCGGGCGAATGTCGACGTGTTTGCGTGGCAACCGTCTAATATCCCCGGTGTTCCCAGGAAAGTAATTGAGCACCACCTTGCCGTCTGTCCTCATGCGCGGCCCGTCAAGCAGAAAGTCAGGAAACAGGCAGTGGAGCGCCAAGAATTCATCGCAGAAGAAATCAAGAAGTTGGAAGCAGCAGGCCTTGTCAGAGGAGTGCTCCATCCCACGTGGTTGGCCAATCCTGTTGTCGTGCGCAAGGCTAACGGGAAATGGAGGCTTTGTATTGACTTAACTGATGTTAATAAAGCTTGTCCCAAAGACCCATTTCCCTTGCCGCGCATTGACCAAATTGTTGACTCCACAGTCGGATGTGATTTGCTTTCATTTCTTGATGCATACTCAGGATACCATCAGTTCTTCATGGCAGAAGAGGATGAAGAGAAAACCGCATTTATCACCTCGTGTGGCACGTACTGCTTCGTACGGATGCCTTTCGGTTTGAAGAATGTTGGTTCAACATTCGCAAGGGTAGTCCACCACGCTTTTGAGCCGCAGATGCACAGAAATGTGGAAGCCTACATGGATGACATAATGGTCAAGAGAAAGAACAGGGTGACCCTGATTCAAGATTTAGGCGAGACATTTGCAAATCTGTGCAAGATCAACCTCAAGCTTAACCCCGAGAAGTGCGTGTTTGGAGTCCCTTCCGGCAAGCTTCTCGGGTTCTTCGTGTCTCAGCGGGGAATTGAAGCCAATCCCGACAAGATCAAGGCCATTGAGCAGATCGAAGAACCAAAGCGCGTCAAGGATGTACGAAGGCTTGCCGGTTGCGTGGCTGCTCTCAGCAGGTTTATCTCTAGATCTGCTGAGCGCGCCCTGCCATTTTTCAAAATTTTGAAAAAGGCAGGTCCAATAAAATGGACTCCGGAGGCGGAGGCTGCGCTGCAGGACTTGAAGAGATACCTGTCCTCCACTCCAACACTTGTCGCACCTAAGCCACAAGAGAAGTTGCTGCTCTATATAGCGGCAACCAATCAAGTGGTTAGTGCTGCGTTTAGTGGCGGAAAGGGAGGCAGATGATGAGCCAGCAACCACGGCAGATGCATCCAGCGACAAGCAAGGGGCTTCGCCGACAAGCTCTAGTCCCGACAGAGATGGATCCGCGCAGGAGCATGATAAGATGCAGAAGAGAATGGTGCAGCGTCCAGTTTAGTTTGTCAGTTCCCTTCTACAGGGGGATAGATCAAGGTACTCTGGTGTGCAGAAGTTGCTTTTCGGCATCCTCATGGCCTCGAGAAAGCTGCGCCATTACTTCCAAGCACATGAGATCACAGTCGTCACTCGCTTTCCGCTGAAGAGGATACTGCAAAATCCAGAAGCGACAGGCAGGATTGTCGAGTGGGCGCTGGAACTGTCAAGCTTTAGCCTCAAGTTTGAGAGCACTTCGACAATCCAAAGCAGAGCATTGGCAGAGTTCATAGCAGAGTGGACGCCAACACCAGATGAAGAAATTCCAGAGACGAGCATCCCCGTCAAAGAGGCAAGCAAAGAGTGGCTGATGTACTTTGATGGTGCCTTCTCGCTGCAAGGCGCCGGTGCGGGCGTGCTGCTTGTCGCGCCCACCGGAGAGCACCTCAAGTACGTAGTCCAGATGCACTTTCCCAAGGAGCAAGCAACCAACAATACTGCAGAGTATGAAGGATTGCTTGCCGGTCTCAGAATCGCAGCAGACCTTGGGATCAAGAAGCTCATTGTCAGGGGTGACTCACAGCTTGTCGTCCGCCAAGTGAACAAGAACTACCAGAGTCCATTGATGGAAGCATATGTTGATGAAGTGAGGAAGCTAAAAGAGCACTTTGACGGCCTACAGATGGAGCATATCCCAAGAGCTCAGAATGACATTGCTGATGGCCTGTCAAAGTGCGCCGCACTAAAGTTACCTGTGGAACCAGGGATCTTTGTGCTCAAGTTGACTCAACCATCCGTAACACCATCAACTGGACAAAGCAAGAAGAGGAAGTTGGTTTCTGGTGACTACTTTCCGGCAGAGCTCCCCGAAGCCGCCGCCAAGAAAGTCCCCAAGATCAACACCAAGGATGCTGAGGGGCAGTCTGCTCCGGCAAGCCTTATGGTTTGTTCCGTTGAAGCAGACGCTCCCGACAAGTTTTGCTCCGGCAAGCTTGCCGGGGAACATCAAGCTCCGGCAGGGCCGCAAGTCCTTGCCGTAGAAGCGGATGTTCCCGCAGAAGCAGATGTGCCTTTAGTCCTTGTTGTCGAGCCACAAGCTCCAGCATGGGCACAGCAGATTGTCCATTTCCTTCAGACAGGAGAACTTCCCGAAGAGCAAGAAAAAGCAGAAAAAGTAGCCCGGCAGTCTAGTATGTACCAGTTTGTCGATAGCATACTGTACAGAAGAAGACTCAACGGTGTGAAATTGAAGTGTATTTGCCGGGAAGATGGACAAAAGCTGTTGGCAGAGATACATGGAGGCATATGTGGCCACCACATTGGCGCAAGTGCACTTGCCGGCAAAGCTTTCCGGCAAGGTTTCTTTTGGCCGACAGCCCTCCAGGATGCAACTGCACAAGTAACCAAGTGTGAAGCGTGCCAGTTCCACTCCAAACAGATACACCAGCCAGCTCAAGTTCTCCAGACGATCCCTTTATCCTGGCCATTTTCGGTCTGGGGGCTCGATATCCTCGGCTCTTTCCCTCGAGCTGTCGGGGGCTTTGAGTACTTGTACGTCGCAATCGACAAGTTCACAAAGTGGCCGGAAGTGCAGCCAGTGAGGAAGGTGATAGCACAGTCAGCAGTCAAGTTCTTCAGGTCAATTGTTTGCCGTTTCGGGATCCCTAACAGGATCATCACCGACAACGGCACGCAATTCACGAGCCGCACCTTCATGCAGTACGTCCAAGACCTTGGCGCCAAGGTCTGCTTCGCTTATGTTGCTCATCCGAGAAGCAACGGTCAAGCAGAGAGGGCAAATGCTGAAGTGCTGTGCGGGCTCAAGACCAGAACTTTCGACAGGCTGCGCAAGTGCGGAAGAAACTGGATCGAGGAGCTGCCGGTGGTTCTTTGGTCGATCAGAACGACGCCAAATCGAGCCACTGGCCAGACGCCTTTCGCTCTAGTCTATGGAGCAGAGGAAGTTCTCCCCACGGAACTCGTATACGGATCACCTCGAGTGCTCGCTTATGATGAGCTTGAGCAAGAACAGCTGCGACAAGACAACGCGCTGCTCCTTGAGGAAGATCGTCTTCAGGCTGCTGTACAAGCTGCTCGATACCAGCAAGCTTTGCGCCGCTACCATAGCCGCAAAGTTAAAGCCAGAAGCTTCGAGGAAGGCGACCTTGTTCTTCGGCGCGTTCAGTCCGCCAAGAATTCCAACAAGTTGACGCCGAAGTGGGAAGGCCCTTATCGGGTGAAATGAGTCACAAGGCCCGGCGCTGTCCACCTTGAGACCAAAGATGGCATTCCGGTGAGCAACTCCTGGAACATAGAACATCTTCATAAGTTTTTCCCGTAGGGCGCGGTTGCCGGGACCCGTTCCGGCAACCACCTTTTGTACAAGTCTTGCCGCTGTTGCATGTAATCCTTTGCACAAAGCCGGGCGCAGATCCCGTGCATAAGTAAACCCCCATGTGCTCCGCACAACTTGTCCATTTCATGCATTAGTTTCTTTCTTGCATGCGATTATCTGACACTTTGTGCAGCACCTACATCCGGTAAGCAATAACGAGCCGAAGGGCTCCATATAATTATTTTCTCTTCTTTCTTCTTTTTCAACAAAGGAAAAGAAGGTTCCCTCGCACACAAGTTTGCCGGGGGGGAAGGAGAAGATTGTGGTATGGACCAGGCGTCGTTCAAGCAAAGTTTTGCCTTGCCAGGAAGCAAACGACAGAAAAGCTAAGTCGCCAAAGTTTGAGCAATCGGTTTTTAAATTTTTGAGTTATCTTCCTCGAACGACCCTGCTTTGTATGGAAAACCTGTGCGCGGAGGAACCAACTCGTGGCTAGTTGCGCCCTTACTTTGTTTCGAGTCTGCTCAACAACTTAAGTGTGCTGCATCTAGTCGCGACAAGGTTTCTTGTCGGAAGCAGCGCCGCCAGCAGGCTGCTGACGTTCCGCACTCAGCGCTCGCGGCTCGGGTGCCTGCGCCGACAAGTTCCCTAGAAGCGTAGGGCAAAAACATACAAAGGAAGGAATCTAGTAGAGGAAATAACATAGCAATTGATAACAGAAATAAAGTTATATTACAAGATAACTTGTCGCAGCTCTAACAGACTGTTTTCATAACATGATTAGCAGCGACAAGGGAAAAGAAGAAATGGGCGGCCTAGTCTACACGATCACCCTCAACCCTCTTGATCTCGCTCACCTTGTCCACAATGTGTGCGACAAGGGCCTTGAGTGCGTCCCGATCGGTGTCTGGCGGCAAGGACTTGAGGACGTTGGTGAAGCTGAGGCCTGGATTGCGAAGGCCACCTTCATCAGCACCTTCTGGAGAACCCCGGCGCAGATTTTGCGCGACTCGTTGGCCAGCTGCTTTGGGATCCTCTCCCGGAGCCGCTGGAGTGCCGTCGCCACGCCCTTGAAGAACAGGCTGAGCTTGGCGCTGGGTTGGAGATTCTCGTCGGAGGGTAACTGCGATGCTCTCCAGCAGCGCCGTGTCAGCCTTGACCTTCTCCGACAAGGTCTTCTCCCGCTCCTTGGCGGCCTCCAGCGTCTGCGTCAGCGTGGCCAGCTTCAACTCCAGGTTTGCATTGGAATCCTTGGCGGCGCTAAGCTCCTTGCCCCTCTCAGCGAGAAGACCTTGCAGCTCACCATGGGCGGCAGCATCCTTCTCACGCTCACGCTTGAGCGCGGCAAGCTCCTCGCCGCTCTTCCCAATGTTGGCCTCCAGCTGCGCCACCTTCTCCTCCAGCTCTTTCTTGGCGGCCTCTGCGATTGCGGTAGCGTCCTTTGCTTCCTTGAGCGCCTCGCCAAGTGCTTGCTCGCGCTCGGCGAGCTCCTCCTCGTAGCTGTCGAGGTTGGCCTTCCGCTGCACCAATTCGCCTTCTCACGCGGACTGCTTCTCGGTGGCCAGCCTTTGTTCCTCCTCAGCTTCGGCCTTCTCGAGAAGGAAGGCCGTGCGCTCCTCGGCGAGTCGCTCCCGCTCCTGTGCCAGGGACCGGAGAGCTTCTTGATTGTGGCCCCGGAGCTCCTCCGCGCGCTTCTCCATATCAACTCCTGCCTTCGCGACAAGCGCTTCCCGAGAAGCCAGCTTGGCTTGCCGTGCGCGGTAGAGTGACAGCAGCTTCCGCAGCAGCTGCTCCTTCTCAGGCTCGCCACTGCTGCTGCTGGGCGCGTCGACCAACGACAGTCCAGCGGAGGCGAGCACCTCCTCATAGAAAGTTTCCCCCTCGACCGGCGCCCTGGAGCTCGACGCCCAGGGTAGCCACATCCCTCCCGATCAACAGGACCCCCGTTTCGACGGCAGGAGGTCCGTTTCCTCCATTTTGCGGTACGCCACACCCCTCCCGAACAACAGGACCCCCGTTTCGACCGTAGGAGGTCCATTTCCTCCGTTTTGCGGTATGCCACACCCCTCCCGATCAACAGAACCCCCGTTTCGACCGTAGGAGGTCCGTTTCCTCCGTTGTGCGGTACGCCAGGCCTTGTTTCCATCGCCTCTTCCGTCCAAGCCCTCCTGATGAACACGACCACACATTCCGTTTCGACCCAGCCGTGTTGCCTCCCGATGAACACGACGCATTCCGTTGCCTCCCCCTGAAGACGACGACGACGTTGTTTCTCCGTTCCGACCCAGCCATGTACATGAGCCCTCGCCGTATGTATGCGCGAGTAGGCGTTCGAGACCCCGCCCGTATGTACACATACGTGGCCGTATTTTCTTTCTTGCAACCTGGCCGCTGTATGTACGTGTACATGCTACGTGCGCGCCTCTACTACGACACGTGCGCGCCTCTACATCCACCAGTATATATGTACGTACACGTTTGCGACCAGAATGACAACGCTACGTACGCTTCGACCAGGTGGGTCCCGACTGTCAGGAACTTCCTTGCGTGCGAAGGTGTAGCTGGTGGCTCCCAGCAGTCAGGGGGGAAACGTTTTTTTTGTGAAATACGGTGGCCCGTCCGGTGGGTCCCTGCTGTCAGGTGGAGGAATCATTATTTTCCGCGTAATAAGGAGGCACTTCCTTGCTGCCGCCGTGGACCCAGCTGTCAGCCTCTCCACGTACAGTCCATGTCCGATGGAAGTCGTTCCTTGACCATGTTGACCACGCCGCGCCGAGAGCACCAGGGCGGTGGACGATGGCGAGGCCTAGGAAGGGGACGACGGGGAGCCAGGGAAGATGCGGCAGTGGAAGCCCGCGCGCGCGCGGAGAGGAGTACGAGGGTTCACTGGTTCGGCTGCGGTGTGAGGCTGCCATCGCCGCAGGGCCTGGCCAGCGGTGGGAATAGTAGGGGGCGGTGAGGCCTCCGCGGCAGCACAACCGGCCACGGGAGGCAGGAGCATGCGGCACGACCGGCGCTGCTTTGGGCGCCTGGAGCAAGAAGACCAGAGGTTGAAGAAGCACTACGGCCGTTTGATGGACATTGTGCGGTCAATGGAGCTAGAATCATTCATATTGACTAAGTTGACAAAGCCCTTCGTCCCTGTCAACTTAGTAGGCCCACAAGTCAGCCTCCCACCAAGGTGGGTCCCAGCTAGCCGGGGGAGTATTCATTTTTTTGTGCGTAATAAGGAGGCACTACCGGTGGGTCCGAGCTGACAGCGGGGGGAACGTTTTTTTTGCGAAATACGGTGGCCCGTCCGGTGGGTCCCAGCAGTCAGGGGGAAACGATTTTTTTCGCAAAATACTAGTGGCCCGTCCGGTCGGTCCCTGCTGTCAGGTGGAGAAATAATTATTTTGCACCTAATAAGGAGGCACTTCCTTGCAGCGGCCGTGAACCCAGCTGTCAGCCTCTCCACGTACAGTCCACGTCCGATGGAAGCCGTTCCTTGACCACGTTGACCACACCGCACCAGGCGCACCAGGGCGGTGGACGACGCCGAGGCCTAGGAAGGGGACGAAGCGGAGCCGGAGAAGACGCGGCAGTGAATGCCCACGCGTAGAGGAGTACGAGGGCACTGGTTCGCTGTGGTGTGAGGCTGCCGTCGCCGCTGAGTAACAGGGGGTGTGGGTGAGTTGAGGGATGGCCTGGCCAACGGTGGGAGTACTAGGGGGTGGTGAGGCCTTCGCTGCATCGCAGCCGGCCACGGGAGGCAGGAGCACGAGGCACGACCGACGCTGGTTTGGGCGGCTGGAGCAAGAAGACCAGAGGTTGAAGAAGCACTACGGCCGTTGGATGGACATCGTACGGTCAGTGGAGCTAGAATCGTGCATTATTGACTAAGTTGACAAAGCCCTCCGTCCCCGTCAACTTAGTAGGCCGACAAGTCAACCTGCCACTATACTGGGTCCCGGCTAATAGGGGGAGTATTCATTTTTTTGTGCGTAATAAGGAGGCACTTCCTTGCGTGCGAAGATATAGCTGGTGGGTCCGAGCTGTCAGCGCAGTAACATTGTTTTCGCGAAATACAGAGGCCCTTTCGATGGATCCCTGATGTCAGGTGGAGTAATCATTATTTTGCGCGTAATAAGGAGGCATTTCCTTGTGTGCGGCCATGGACCCAGCTGTCGGCCTCTCCACGTACAGTCCATTTCAGATGCATGTCGGTCGTTGACCACATTGACCAGGCCGCGCCGAGAGCACCAGGGTGGTGGACGACGGCGAGGCCTAGGAAGGGAACGACACGAAGGCAGGGAAGACTCGGCAGTTGTTTCCCACGCGGAGGGGAGTACAACTGTACGAGGGTTTACTTGTTCGTCTGCCGTCGCCGGAGAATAACAGCAGGTGTGGGTGAGTAGAGGGATGGCTAGGCTTGCGATGGGAGTACGGTGGGGCGGTGAGGCCTGCGTGGCAACAGCGCCGGCCACGGGGAGGAGGGAGCAGGTAGTCCCGCCGGTGCCTGTTTGAGCGGCTGGAGCAGGAAGAGCAGAGATTAAAGAAGCACAATGGCTGTTGGATGGACATCCAACAATCACTGCTTGTGCGTCAACCTTTTTTTAGGAAAGCCTCAAATCTGTGGAAAACAGCATACATCCCATCTGCCATTATTTCTAATAATTTTCAGCCCATTTGCTAATTCTTAATGTTTTTTTGGAGCCCATATTCTTTTTGTTAGCATTACAGCCCAAATTGTGGCCACGGTTAAAAAATTATACGAAATTTTGCAAATTTCGGTGCGGTCCGAACTATTTTTAATCCCGAAATTTCGACTCACATTCAAACTGATTTTAAAAATAAATGTATATCAATATAAAATCCAACAAATTCTCCACGCATAAAAATTAATGTAATTTAAAATCTTGAAATAAAAAAAGATATTTGAAACTAATTGCCGGTTTGATGTGTTTTAAAAATGTACAGCCCATTTCTCATTACTGATGGGCCATTTTCTCGGCCAGCCGAATGAAAGCTCTCCTCGTCTTGAAAGATTTGCAGCCCAACAGGCCTGACAAAGCGACTTACTTGGCAAATCACAAAAAACTGGGCTGTGGCCGTGGACCCAGCTGTCAGCCTCTCCACGTACACTACTCTTCCGATGGAAGTTGTTCCTTGACCACGTTGACCACGCCGCACGGAGAGCACCACGGCGGTGGACGACGGCGAGGCCTAGGAAGCGGATGACGCGGAGCCAGGGAAGACGCGGCAGTGGAAGCCCGCGCGGAGATGAGTACGAGGGTTCACTGGTTCGGCTGCGGTGTCAGGCTGCCGTCGCCGCAGGGCCTGGCCATCGGTGGGAATAGTAGGGGGCGGTGAGGCCTCCGCGGCAGCACAGCCGGCCACGGGAGGCCGGAGCATGCGGCACGACCGGCGCTGCTTTGGGCAGCTGGAGCAAGAAGACCAGAGGTTGAAGTAGTACTACGCCCGTTGGATGGACATCGTACGGTCACTGGAGCTAGAATCGTTCATATTGACTAAGTTGACAAAGCCCTCCATCCCCATCAACTTTGTTGGCCCACAAGTCATCCTCCCACTATGGTGGGTCCCAGCTAGCAGGGGGGTATTCATTTTTTTGTGCGTAATAAGGAAGCACTTCCTTGCGTGCGAAGATATAGATGGTGGGTCCGACATGTCAGCGGGGGGAACATTTTTTTCGCGAAATACAGAGGCCCTAATGGTGGGTCCCAGCTGTCAGGTCCTCGCAAAAAAATGGAAAGAAAATCAAAGACTTGGGAAGGCGTACAGAAAAAGCTAGTGTACCAGTAAAGAGACGTTGCCGAGTTTTAGAATAAAGAAAGACGTGCTCCTGTAGCTGGTTCGAATCCAAACCTAGACTATGACTATATATGGTGCTATGCTACTCTACAAGTAATGAAACTGACATATCCAACGTTCGCTTCTCCTCTTCTCGACTGACTCTGCCTAGCATCAGAAGCTCTAGCCGCAGCAACCATGTCCGCTGGCTGCTCATCCACCTGCTCTTCAGCAGGCAACAACCAGATATGCGCCAAGTCGCAACCTGTACCATCGCCTGTGGGTCTCATCACACCCTCCCCGGCATGCGCACCGCAGCCAATTGCTCATGGCAACCCACTGTCGTTGGTGTGGTGCCACTGCAAATCACGCAGAGTCATCCATCGCGTCTCAACCACAATCCGCAACCCTGGCCGAGTCTTCTACAAATGCCCGAATCATGGTGTAATAATATGTTTAAGTGTTGCTCTGCTACTTTCTGTTGCTGATTTTTTAATAGTTTGGTTGATGATCTACCAATTTGATTCATGCAGAAAAGGGAAGATTCATGTGATTTGTATTTCTGGGAAGTTGCTGATGTGGGGGAATGCAACTACGCTGGTTATTTGGTTAGCCGAGGAATCCCAATACCAGCAGGTTGGGGTGTTGGACAAGTAACTGAAGGAACGACAGAAGCGGAAGATGCAGAGCAGAAGGTTAAAGATGCAGTTCCTCTGATCATGGCCAAGCAACAGCTGCTGAATGGCCTTGACAACAATGAGGATATGAAATAGCTTGTGAAGATAATGGGCAAAATTGATGTGCTCTATAGGATGATTATCTCTTTATTTGCAGTGTATGTAGCACTCGTGATGTATTCAGTGGCTACGACATGAGCACTTTGCTGAAACTAGTAATGAATGAAACCTGTGTAGCAGGCTGGGCATAGTGTTTTGAACATCTAATGATTTCTATTAATGGAAATCAGGAGGTATCCCCATTTGGTCATATAAATAAATAAATAAATGGCAGAGGCCCTATCGGGTCAGCTTTGTTCTCATTCGAAGACGTCGAGCAAATTGCAGTCCAACAGCAAACTATGTCATCAAATTCAAGTTTCACAGCCAAATATGAGTACAACTAAATAACAATGTCATCATGTTTTAGTTGTCATGCAATCACCAAACACAAATCAGCATACATAACAAGTGATGTTCTCACAGCAAAATACTAAACAACATGTTCATCAGGTTTCAGTTGTCATAGCAAACACAATTTCACATAGTTGATAAAAAAAATGTCTTCTGACAGGCAAATATGACAAAAGCAATGTAATCATCATCCGCAGCAGCAGCGTCAACATCTTCGCCATGTGTATCAGTCTGTATCGTAATTCCCCACGGTGGCATCTTCTTCTTCGTCCTCAACGTCCTCGAACGTTGGCTTCTTCTTGATCAACTCTTGTATGTCCACAGCACGACAGGCAATCTTTTTGCCGGCATCATTGACGTGATGGTTCTCAAAGATATTAGGAACATCTGTGTTATCTTGTACATCAGGAGCAGTGTAAGCATCATCTTGTTGTGCAACTTCATTAAATGAATTCCTCTACTCAAACCTTTGTAATACTCTGCAGTCATCGCTACGTGCAAATGTGTCTTCCAAGAAAAATATCTGTGTTTCTTGATTTGCCAAAATAAAAGGCTCGTCGGTCTGGTACGCCGCCTTGACATTGATGGATTTGAAATAATCATCAGCTCTGGGTTTTGCGATCCTGGAAAATAGGTTATACCAACGACAGCACAACAGAACCACACACCGATGATCCTCGAAACTGGAGATATACTGCAACTGAACAATGTCTGTTATGTTAGCATACATTTCAGTTGTCTCTTTGTCATACGTATCCGTGCTCATGATGGCACTATTTTGTGTCTTCCTGCCTTCATCTCGTGCAAGGGTGTTGTAGCGCACATCTCCAACAACGCAAGATTCATAATGTCTTACCCGAGTATTAGGACCCATTGGTAGTGAGTAAAGGGCATCATGAACTGCCTGCCCATCCTCCCGCATCTTCTTAACCTATGGTTAGAAAATAGACAAGTTGATCATCTTATGTACTCAATATATTAAAAAACTGACAGTGCACTTCAAAAGCTTACATGGTTCTTGAACCATTTTCGCAAATCCTGCCATAACCAGTTTGTCAATGTTTCTTGGATTTTGCGGCAATAACTCCTCTTTGTAGGTGCTGCACAACATAGTGATCGCGTCAAACATCTATATATATAAGAATGTGCTGCAAGTTTGGTAGATTACGATGTATAAGCTGCAGTACTGCACTTACTTGATATAAGGTAGTATCTCAGGACGGTTATTCAACACATACCAAACCATTTTGTCCAAATCTTTAGGTTTGTCCTCTTGTCGACTCTTCCCTGTAACTCGAACAGAATAATCCAAAACATTGAGCCCGGGATTGTCTTCACCCACCTCTTTGCCAAGCTGATCAGCTGTTTCAATGTATTTTGAGCAGAATGTCAATGCTTCTGTAGCAATGTAGGCCTCTGCAATGGAACCCTCGGGTCTAGCTCTGTTCCTAACATAGCCCTTGGAAGTGCCTAGCTGCCTTTCAATAGGGTACATCCAGCCATACTGTACTGGACCTCTAAGTAGTGCCTCATCAGGTAGATGAACAACCAAATGCACCATCACATCAAAGAAGGCTGGAGGATATATCTTCTCAAGGTCGCATAGGATAGTTGGTATCTTGTCTCTAAGACACTCCAAAGCATCTATCATGATATTCCTACTGTAGAGTTCCCTGAAGAATTGTCCCAACTCTGCAACTGCTCTGTATAAGTCAGGGCGGCCCAATCCTCTAAGGATAACAGGTAAAACCCTTTGAAGTAGGACGTGGCAGTCATGAGTTTTCAACCCTTGTACCTTGTTTCCATCTGCACTGACTCTCCTTTCAGGGTTGGAAGAAAATCCATGTGGGAATCTCACATGTGACAGGACCTCGCAGAATTCTTTTATTTTTACCTTGTCCAAGACGTACACAGCTGGTGCCATATCCCGTGGTTTACCTTCATCTTGCACCTGCAAATCCTGTCTGATACCCAGGTGTGTCAAATCAATCCTAGATTTTAAGGTATCTTTCGTCTTGCCTTCAATATTAAGAAGTGTGCCGATAATGCTGTCACATATATTTTCTCAATGTGCATCACATCAATATTATGCTGTAGATCCAAATCTTTCCAATACTCTAAGTCCCACAAAGTGGACCTGCGGGCAAACAATAATCTCTCTTCTGCCCTGCCATGCTTCCTTTTTCTGCTACCATTATTAGGATGGTTTCCTGGTGTAATATGCATGACCTTCTCTAATTCCACTTGCAACTCATCGGTGGTGAGCCTCTTTGGCGCATCACGGTTTTCATGCTTTGCATTGAACACATGTCTTCTGTATTTTCTAGGAAGCGGCTTGTCCTTGGCAAGGAAACGACGGTGTCCAATGTAACAGATCTTGCTAAGTATTGTGTATGACAGTGGATTCCTGTCACAGCGAACAAATGCATTGTAACCATGTATCGTTCGCCCTGACATAGTGCCCAAAGCCGGATAATCATGGATGCACCAAATTATAACAGTATGCAGAAAGAAATCAGCTGGTGGGCTGCTATATAGGTCTCGAGTGAGAACACCATTCCATAGCTGTTGAAGTTCCTCCACAAGAGGCTCCATGAACAAATCAAAATCCTTTCCAGGACTTTTTGGACCTGGGATGAGCAAGGCCATCATGTAGTTTGATTCTTTGGTGCAGACATTTGGAGGCATGTTGTAAGGGATAACAAGCACTGGCCACATGCTATATGTGGCGCTCTGGTGGCCAAATGGGTTAAATCCATCTGAAGATAAGCCAAGTCTAATGTTTCTCGGGTCAGCAGCAAACTCTTTGTGTTTATCATTGAAGCTTTTCCACTCACTATCATGAGATGGATGACTCATTACATTCTGATCTATGTACTCCTGGTTCCTAGAATGCCACAGTACATCCTCTCTTGTTTTAGCATCATGAAACAACCTCTGCAATCTTGGTGTAATTGGAAAATGTCTCAGAACATTATGAGGAATCCTCTTCACACCATCGCCATCTTTCCATCTTGATGATTTGCATTTCGGGCATTCACTTAAGTTGGCGTAATCCTTCCGGAACAGAACACACTTATTCTTACAAACATGGATCATATCATATCCAATTCCAACTGCACGAAGGGAATTCTTCATTTTACTGTAGGTGTGTGGCAGCTCAGACGCATCTAGGAAAGATTCGCGGAAAGCAGCCAACATCGCATCGAATGATTTGTTGGTCATCCGCTCAGATGTCTTCACCTGAAGAAAGGTGACCATAGCTGAGAATACT
Source organism: Triticum aestivum (assembly GCF_018294505.1). Classification (NCBI taxonomy): domain Eukaryota; kingdom Viridiplantae; phylum Streptophyta; class Magnoliopsida; order Poales; family Poaceae; genus Triticum; species Triticum aestivum. The sequence continues at coordinate 99,257,169 of NC_057803.1, forward strand.
GACAGCTTATTTCTAGGGGTGACAGCAACATTGCATTGTTCCAACATGCGGGCCCACCGTTTTTCTTCTGCGGGTGAAAGTTCACGGATTGCACGAGCATTTCATAGCATTGTTTCAATGTTGGTCAAACTCACTGGCTCCGCCACCACCTCCTCCTCCTCCTCTTCCACCTGAGCATCAGGCAGATCAAGATCGTGATCTGCTGCTTCCATGTAGTCAATAACATTGATGTTCACAGCTTCACCATGATGAACCCACCTAGTATATGTGACCGACATCCCATACAAGTGTAGATGATTTTGCACAGTTGACTGGGGTCTTGTAACTGAATTCATACAACTTCTACACGGGAAGAGCACATCTGATTTCGGACCACCGTACTCAGCTCTGATAAAGTTCATGAAGTTTTCAACCCCCTCGACATATGCAGCGGAGAATCTTCGAGAAGAAGTTATCCAAGTCCTGTCCATCTGTTAGACATACAAATTAGTTCTTCTACTAGATATTACAGGAAAAACATATATGATTTTTTATGAAGTCCTGAAAAAAAATACCTAGGTCGATGTCTAAAGCTATGGCAAGATATTTGGACGAGCAGATCTAAGTAACGAAATATATGTAAAGCTAATTCAGCAAACAAATTTGAGTGCCAAATTATGGCAGGCTGTTTCAGCAGTCAATGAGGCCGAGCACACAGCCATCAAACTATCGAAGTCCATCGCAGCAACAAAGATCGAGTATAAAATGGTGTAGAGCTATTTCACCTAACAAATTGGATACTAGACCATGGCAATCTACGTCACAATAAATATATGGCAGGATATTTTAGCAACTAATCGGCCTTGGCATGCCATCTCAGCTAAGCAGATTGAGTGCAGAACATGGCAAGGAAGATTCTTAAGCAGAGCATATTGACAGTAAACTACTTTGGGAAACAGTGAGATTAACAGCGTCTATCAGCTAACATTCAGCGCTACACCGACATGAACGGGGCCTCAGTCTAGAATGCGCGTACCATGGGAGAAGCTGACCGCCGTGCGTCTCCACACGAACGTCACCAGCGGTGGCGGCGCTGACCGCCGTGCGCCTCCACAAGAACGTAGCCAGAGGTGGCGGCGCGGCTAGAGGACGACAGTCTATGAGAGCGTACTGTGGGAGCGAGAGGATCGCCGAACCGCGGCGCCGACGTATCGGCACGGCGGGGAGGGCAGCTTTGGCGGAGCGAATGGAGTGGAGGGGGACAGGGGGGAGGGGGTTT
>NC_057803.1:99258851-99273647 GCF_018294505.1 Triticum aestivum
GCCGAAGGGCGGTTGAATCGGATTTGGGGGGAATTTTTGGGTGTGTGGGGGGGGGGAGGATTTTCGCGCTGTGGGCAGGGGGAGTTTGGCGCATGGTCGGTTTCTGCAAGTGCAATCCCACGCGTCAGTGGAGAGGCAAGCCGAAGCATGTTCCGTTTGCGTGAGCCGTGTGCAAGACCGAAGGTGTGTGGGGTGCAATGCGACCGCGACAGGAGTGCTGTGAGCGTACCGCATTTTTTCCTTTTAAACTAGGTGCTTCGCCCCCACAAAAAAATCTGTTGCTTCGTGCAATCCATCGATACTACTACTAGTAATCTAGTAATCCCGACTAAAACGGCGCGGTCGGGTCTTTTCCCGCGCGATATGCTGGGAGGTTGGCTTAGTTGGGTTTTTTAGGACGAGTAATGCTACACCTACGTAATCCCAATTACGTAATTAACGTAATGTGAAACGTGTGAGCTGTTGATTGTAGATTGCGGGGAGGGAGGGGCCCACCACCATGAAAATCAGGGGAGGAGAGAGAGAGGCAATTTACGTTAACCCTTTCGTAGTTTCCCGTAGATGTAGAAAGATGTGTCCGATCCTGCAATATAGGCCGTCCGATCTTTATCTAACGGATAGGAAGGAAACTATGACAATTTACCCGCACTCCTCTCCACATTTGCATATAAGGCTTTCCCTCGTTCATCCTTTTCTCCCACAAGATCGTGATCTTCCGTGAAATGCACGGGCATCTTGCTAGTACTCCTACAATATGTATATTATTGTGAAAGTTCATGTACACCGGCCGAGATTAATGCAAACACGGCAGATTTTCATTACATTTCGAACTTTTATAGGACAAAAAAAATAAAAGAAACCCGACCCTAAACCTATTCTACGGCGGCGACCGACGTCCTCCATCTGTGATCTGCATGTACGGGGGCGGGGTTCACCCACCGTTTTTCTTCTGCGGGTGAAAGTTCACGGATTGCACGAGCATTTCGTAGCATTGTTTCAATGTTGGTCAAACTCACTGGCTCCGCCACCACCTCCTCCTCCTCCTCTTCCACCTGAGCATCAGGCAGATCAAGATCGTGATCTGCTGCTTCCACGTAGTCAATAACATTGACGTTCACAGCTTCACCATGATGAACCCACCTAGTATATGTGACCGACATCCCATACAAGTGTAGATGATTTTGCACAGTTGACTGGGGTCTTGTAACTGAATTCATACAACTGCTACACGGGCAGAGCACATCTGATTTCGGACCACCGTACTCAGCTCTGATAAAGTTCATGAAGTTTTCAACCCCCTCGACATATGCAGCGGATAATCTTCGAGCAGAAGTTATCCAAGTCCTGTCCATCTGTTAGACATACAAATTAGTTCTTCTACTAGATATTACAGGAAAAACATATATGACTTTTTATGAAGTCCAGAAAAAAATACCTAGGTCGATGTCTAAAGCTATGGCAAGATATTTGGACGAGCAGATCTAAGTAACGAAATATATGTAAAGCTAATTCAGCAAACAAATTTGAGTGCCAAATTATGGCAGGCTGTTTCAGCAGTCAATGAGGCCGAGCACACAGCCATCGAACTATCGAAGTACATCGCAGCAACAAAGATTGAGTATAAAATGGTGTAGAGCTATTTCACCTAACAGATTGGATACTAGACCATGGCAATCTACATCATAATAAATATATGGCAGGATATTATAGCAACTAATGATGAGAGACCTCTAACATGGTAGTGTGATGTTGTTTGCATCTTGCATATGATTTATTTCTTGTACTGCTTCACATTTGTTTAAACGCCATTTATGATGAGACACTGTTAACTTGGCAGAGCGATATTTGTAGCATCTTTCATATGGTGTGTCGGTGTCAAAACCGGCGGATCTCGGGTAGTGGGTCCCGAACTGTGCGTCTAGGCCGGATGGTAACAGGAGGCAGGGAACACGATGTTTTACCCAGGTTCGGGCCCTCTTGATGGAGGTAAAACCCTACGTCCTGCTTGATTAATATTGATGATATGGGTAGTACAAGAGTAGATCTACCACGAGATCAAGGAGGCTAAACCCTAGAAGCTAGCCTATGGTATGATTGTTGTATATGTGTATGTTGTATCTCATTTATCGACTAGCCGGGCCCTGGTTTATATAATGCACCAGAGGCCTAGGTTAACAATAGTCCTAGCCGAATACGCCGGTGGGGAGAAGTCCTTGTCTTGATCGCAAGTCTTTGTGGAATCTTCCTTGTATGCGGTAGCTGTCCGAACTGGCCCATGAGTATACGGCCATGGGGGGCCTCGGCCCAATCTAATAGATCGAGAGACGACTTGGTGAGTACCCCCTAGTCCAGGACACCGTTAGTAGCCCCCTGAACTGGTCTTCAAGTTAGGGACGCTCCTCGATTCTTCCGAACTGTTCTTCATCTTCGGTCGTCGGTCTTGAAAACTGGTTCAACAAATCTTCTTTATCTTCGATCTTGAGGATCGCCGAAATGCATTCGATGAGTTTACACGTCGGGTATCCGAGGAGCCCCTTTAAGTTTCCAGCCTTTATCAATGCCTTGTTTATTTTTATGCCACACCTCGGGTTTGAAGTTGTTCCCGGGAGGCAGGGTCCTCTTGCGTCCAAGCTCCAACGCCGGACTGCATTCGAGGTATCTTTTGCAGCCGAGCACCAACGCCGGACCGCTTCCCAGCTCTAGCGCCGGAATGTATCCGAGCTCCAACGCCGGACTATGTATCCGAGCTCCAACGCCGGACTGTATATCTGAGCTCCAACACTGAAATATATCCGAGCTCCAACGCCGGACTGTGTCCAGGCTCCAATGCCGGACTATATCCGAGGTGTCATATCACCTTGGTTCAAAAAAGTTGAAGGAGTTTAGCCGAGCTTAATGCCGGAAATGCCCTCTATGGAGCCAGCCACTAGCGCCCGAGCTTTACGTCGGACTGCTTCCGAGGTGGTGCACCACCCCGACTATGGGCCGATTTTTTGTCAGTATTTTTTATTGGTGCATTTTATTCTCTGCCGAGATATATAGCCAGTAGCCCTCAAGGTGTGTATCAGTCTAAAACCCGAGATGCACATGAAGGATGACATAAGACTGCTGATCCCAGTAGCCACTGAGACTCAGGTTGATTTGCAAAATCGGCCTGGGGATCAAGTCCTAGCTCGGCAGAATACTTCAGGACACAAAAGCGGCGTGCTCAATCCTCAAGACTCAGGTTGGGTGCGGCCGACCAACCCGAGGATCAAAATCTCCTCGGAAACTATATTGCACATAAAAATTTCTGCATTGGACAAGCAATGCAGTAGCCCCCGAGACACTGGTCGGGTGGCAACACCAGATCAGGGGATCGATGTGCCCCTTTAATATTTGTAAATAATTAGCCCGAAGCCCAGTAGCCCCCGAGCCTTAATGGGGGCATGGGTGGCCGAATTAAGGATCAATATCCATAGTAAAATCACAAATTATGTGTAATGACTCTATGTATCCAAGTACTTTACATCATTAATGCTCGGATCCGCATTGTACAAAACTTTGTTGACCGACCATCGGCTTCCACCTCCTTGGCCAGTAGCCGAGGAGTGTTTGTCCTACTTTATAAAGCCTTTATGAGGGCAAAGATTTACGACAAACAAGGCAATCTGGCCACACGGTTTTATAAACAAAGGTATGCAGAGAGATATGTTATATTACTGCTTAACAGAAGAAATGTATTCCAAAGAAAATAGTCCCGCTATCGGTTCCTTTCTTTGGGTTGTCATGCTAAGCATGATCATGAAACCTCAGCTCGAATGTAAGAGCAAAATATCGAGGATTTAGTTTGGGAGGCCAGTTAATAGCCCCCGGTAGTGTTCGGCGACAGTCGAGGTCAAGCAGTAAACACTTCGGCCAATGTTATGAATGGCCCGTCATAGTCATCGGATCGCTGACCAGTTTACGCTTATTGTGACAGTCAGTTTTCGGCTTTCTCCACTAAGGTGCTTAACCATGTGAGCTGGAAGCACAATCGCAGTAGTTCTCCCTTTGCACGCCTAGCCGAACAAAACGGAACGTAGGAAGCAAGTGCAGGAGCCGGGCAACCCAACTATTGACCGAAGACACAATTCGAAATCGATGCATATATAGCAATATCTGAGAATGTTTTTGCCGAATCCCTAAAGGTGTCTGGCGTTGCACTGCAAGACTAATGCTGGAAAAGCACAAATAGTTTAAAAGTGCCAAAAAGCTTGGAAAACCAAGAAACGTTAGTAAAAACATGACGTCCGAACAAGATCAAGTGTTCGGTGACAATCCGAAATTGGTCTTAGAAAAAAGAAGTGCTTCTGCCGTTCTTTAACATGACACATCCTATCTCAAGACTTCGAGCGGGTCAGCCTATGGCTTCAACCTCCTATCCCGAGGGCGGAGTACTTCTCATTAGGCCAGTTTAGCAAACTAAACTCTAGCGGCTTTGAGAGAGAAATTAGGCTCCCCGGCTAGTGACCACACACTCGCGTCGAAAAAAGGATTAAAAATAATAATAGAACTTTGCAACAACTGAGAAGAAGAACACTTATTATAAAACGGCTCAAATAAACTTAAGAGCCCCCAAGTGACTTGGGTAGAAGAATGATTGCATGTACCGAAGTACTTATATCATATCTATGTTCAATCGAACTTTAAACGCGTCTTAATCGACCGTCGGCTTCTCCCTCTTCGGTAAAGGACCGAAAAGTGTTATGTACTCCATCGGTTGAGAATATCGACGGTGTTTCCAATAACCAGGCAATCAGGCCATAAGGCTGTAACAGACAAAGCGCGCTCAGGGAACTTATGCTATATTACTGTGAAGAGTAAGAAGCACCTTCGAAGAAAATAGTACCCCCACGGATACCTTTCTTCGATGCTCATTGTTATTATGAGACTTGTGCAATAGATTTTTTGTACTCATGAGTTCCGTTGTGTGCCGACCATCATTGAATAACTATAAGAGCGCTAGCTTTCGGCTTCACCCAGTCTGAGGTCCGGCTCAGGTGACCCGATCGTGACAATCATAGAGGTGCTCCCTTTACTCCCTAGCCGAACAATCGGGAACGTAGGGGTAAACACAGGAGCGAGGCAACCCAGCTTGCAAATCGCTTAAATCAATATGGTGCATATTGTGGCGTAATACACGAACAAGTATAATCATATGCAATAGGAAAAGCTTCATAAAGGAAGCCCCCAAGTAAATGGGGTATTTGAATTTATGCGTCACAAACAAAGTTTGGACAAGGAAATTTTTTAGAAGCAACTTTTTTCCAAAAAAGTATAATACTTGGTCGAACCGAACGCAAGTTAGAAATTAAAGCTTTGAGCATGAAAGCGACTTAGCTGGTTAATGTGTTCGGTATTGATGAGGCGGTCCGAGCTTGATGCAGGGCAAGGTTCCATCCCTCAAGCCGGTCCCGAGGTGGCGGAGCGGAGAGCTTGACACGCCGAAGTGGTGACATAGCACGATCAATGCAGACCGGCAGAGTGACGCCGAAGTCCCCGGATCATTTTCCTGTGCACAAAAAATAGTGCAAACCGGAGATAATAGTAATAATGATAATTAAAAAAAATCGTTGCATAATAAATAATTTATGCAAAGTGAGTAATAAAAGAAATATGGCCTGGCGCCAAAGTCAATGTCGATGTAGGGCGTCGGCGTGATGCGGTAAAGGCGTGGCAAAGCCTGAATTCGCAGGTCGGTCCGAGCTCCGAGTGCGACGTTCGCCAGACTATGTACGGAAACTGACTGAACCACCATGCGACTGTCGTTTAATACGGCCACCATTTGATAGACCTGTGTACATATGACGGACAAACCGGAGTAATAATTCCTTGGGAAAAATGAACCCAAACAAGCAAAAAAATACTGGGATTAATAGCACCTGGTTTATTTGTTGTAGCAATCCGAAGGAAGGTGATTCCTAAAATTGGGACCCGCTCCGCACACCCATTGCCTGATGGGCGATAAAACGACGGCATGGCAATGCTGGTAAAGGTTGACTCGCCGAGGCAAAGCCCTCGGCCTAGCTAACGTGACGGAGCTGGTCGGCTAGTGACGCCGAAGTGTCCAGAGTACGTTGATTAAGAGATGGCGAAGCCCCCGGTCCAGCCGAGATGTCGAAGCCTCGATGTCAGCCGATGAGTCGAAGTAGGTCGGCGTGGTGGACACCAGCTTGAAGAAGCAAAAGTGTGGCCCTGTCGATGCAGGTCGTGACGTGGTCGATGCAGGTCGGAGGCATTCACATACAGTCATATTTTGTTCTAAGTATTGAGTTGTAAGTAAATAAAAGTGTGATGATCATCATTTTTAGAGCATTGTCCCAAGTGAGGAAAGGATGATGGGGACTATGATTCTCCCACAAGTCGGGATGAGACTCCGGACGAAAAATAAAAAAAGAGGCCAAAGAAGCCCCCCCCCCCAAAAAAAGAGAAGGCCCAAATAAAAAAATATGAGAGAAAAAGAGAGAAGGGACAATGCTACTATCCTTTTGCCACACTTGTGCTTCAAAGTAGCACCATGATCTTCATGATAGAGAGTCTCCTATGATATCACTTTCATATACTAGTGGGAATTTTTCATTATAGAACTTGGCTTGCATATTCCAATGATGGGCTTCCTCAAAATGCCCTCGGTCTTCGTGAGCAAGCGAGTTGGTTGCACACCCACTTAGTTTCTTTTGTTGAGCTTTCATATACTTATAGCTCTAGTGCATCCGTTGCATGGCAATCCCTAGTCACTCACATTGATATCCATTGATGGGCATCTCCATAGCCCGTTGATGCGCCTAGTTGATGTGAGACTATCTCCTCCCTTTTTTGTCTTCTCCACAACCACCATTCTATTCCACCTGTAGTGTTATGTCCATGGCTCACGCTCATGTATTGCGTGAAGATTGAAAAAGTTTGAGAACATTAAAAGTATGAAACAATTGCTTGGCTTGTCATCGGGGTTGTGCATGATTTGAATACTTTGTGTGGTGAAGATGGAGCATAGCCAGACTATATAATTTTGTAGGGATAACTTTCTTTGGCCATGTTATTTTGAAGAGACATAATTGCTTAGTTAGTATGCTTGAAGTATTATTATTTCTATGTCAATATTAAACTTTTATCTTGAATCTTTGGGATCTGAATATTCATGCCACAATTAAGAAGAATTACATTGAAATTATGCCCTGTAGCATTCCACATCAAAAATTCTATTTTTATCATTTACCTACTCGAGGACGAGCAGGAATTAAGCTTGGGGATGCTTGATACGTCTCCAACGTATCTATAATTTTTGATTGCTCCATGCTATATTATCTTCTGTTTTGGACATTATTGGGTTTTATTATTCACTTTTATAAAGTTTTTGGGACTAACCTATTAACCAGAGGCCCAACCCAGAATTGCTGTTTTTTCCTATTTCAGAGTTTCCAAAAAAAGAATATCAAACGGAGTCCAAACGTAATGAAACCTTCGGGAACGTGATTTTTGGAACGAACAAGATCCAGGAGACTTGGACCCTACGTCAAGCAACCAACAGGGAAGCCACGAGGTAGGGGGTGCACCTACCCCCCAGGCGCGCCCTCCACCCTTGTGGGCCCCCTATTGCTCCATCGACGTACTCCTTCCTCCTATATATACCTACATACCGCCAAACGATCAAATACGGAGCCAAACCCCTAATTCCACCGCCCTAACTTTCTGTATCCACGAGATCCCATCTTGGGGCCTGTTTCGGAGCTCCGCCAGAGGGGGCATCGATCACGGAGGGCTTCTACATCAACACCATAGCCTCTCCGATGAAGTGTGAGTAGTTTACCTTAGACCTTCGGGTCCATAGTTATTAGCTAGATGGCTTCTTCTCTCTTTTTGGATCTCAATACAATGTTCTCCCCCTCTCTCGTGGAGATCTATTCGATGTAATCTTCTTTTGCGGTGTGTTTGTTGAGACCGATGAATTGTGGGTTTATGATCAAGTTTATCTATGAACAATATTTGAATCTTCTCTGAATTCTTCTATGTATGATTGGTTATCTTTGCAAGTCTCTTCGAATTATCAGTTTGGTTTGGCCTACTAGATTGACCTTTCTTGCAATGAGAGAAGTGCTTAGCTTTGGGTTCAATCTTGCGGTGTCCTTTCCCAGTGACAGTAGGGGTAGCAAGGCATGTATTGTATTGTTGCCATCGAGGATAACAAGATGGGGTTTTTATCATATTGCATGAATTTATCCCTCTACATCATGTCATCTTGCTTAAAGCGTTGCTCTGTTCTTATGAACTTAATACTCTAGATGCATGCTGGATAGCGGTCGACGTGTGGAGTAATAGTAGTAGATGCAGACAGGAGTCGGTCTATTTATCTCGGGCGTGATGCCTATATACATGATCATACCTAGATATTCTCATAACTATGCTCAATTCTGTCAATTGCTCAACAGTAATTTGTTCACCCACCGTAAAATACTTAAGCTCTTGAGAGAAGCCACTAGTGAAACCTATGGCCCCCGGGTCTATCTACCATCATATTAATCTTCCAACACTTAGTTATTTTCATTGCCTTTTATTTTATTTTGCATCTTTATCATAAAAATACCAAAAATATTATCTTATCATATCTATCAGATCTCACTCTCGTAAGTGGCCGTGTAGGGATTGACAACCCCTTATCGCGTTGGTTGCGAGGATTTATTTGTTTTGTGTAGGTGCGAGGGACTTGCGCGTAGCCTCCTACTGGATTGATACCTTGGTTCTCAAAAACCGAGGGGAAATACTTACGCTACTTTGCTACATCACCCTTTCCTCTTCAATGGAAAACCAACGCAGTGCTCAAGAGGTAGCAGATGGCGATGAGCTCGAGGTGCTTCAGTCGTGGTAGAATAAGAGCTAGCGCGTCATTAAGGGGTGGGAAATGGCAGTTCCTGAACTTGGCGACGCACAGCGTGGGCGCGAGGCGGAGTGCGGACGTTGGCAGCGACCGCATATGCCCATCATCAAAAGTGAGCTCCTCGAGCTGATCTAGGGCGAAGGATCGGAACGAGTCGTCAATCTTGGCTCAGTCCTTGCCATTGGAACGGAACTTGCCCATTCTAAGGCCTTCGGTTGGGCCAAGGTCACTGCCATGGATCTTGGAGAACGCATCCAAGCTTTCGTGATAGCCATGGCAGAGATCGTGGGTGTCGATGAGGTCGAGAGGGCTGGAGTTCCATAGGGGGCGCCACCGCCTGGAAAGGAGGGTTGTCCGTGCCCCATATTGGATTGGGAGGAGGGAGATGATGACTCTCAACATATCATCGGGGAGGCTACTGATTAAGTCTAGGCCTGCTAGAGTCGCTTGCGGTTCTAGCTCGCCCCACCTCCGCTTGTTGGCAGCCCCGTTCTCCACCTCCAGAGTCTCCTTGTCAGCGGCGCTTTCTGATAGAAATGGGAGTACATGGAATATTTAGTTAAAACAGGGTGATAGAAAAGTGTATTGGTAACTAGAAGTTATTAGGTAGGGATATAGTAAGAAAAGGGAATGCCAATTGGTTTCTTAAATACTACACAATTCATTTCACATTGCTGGGTAAGTCAACATATGCAGATAGTTAAAAAGAAAACTTACTTCGAACAAAGTCTGGACGGATGATTTTGTCGGGGAAGTTAGCATATATCTCATGACCAGGCCCTTCTATGTGCAGTGCAATTTTAGTGCCAGCTTTCAGTACATAAAACTTTGCAATTTCATTCCAAAAGCCAGTGCCAAAATAGGAGTCACCACATTTATCAAGTCTTACAGTAGCAACGATTGTAAATCCATGGTTTGTGTGCAGTATGACATTCGTGGAGCCTTGATGTTTGTAAAGGGAAAAATTGTGCAGTACATAATCTGTTGCATAGCGAGGGATGTCCTGTAGAAAATGGTAGGATTATTAAAGAAAATATGGTAACATGCAAATATGGGCCCAAATTTAAAGAACTGTACAACAGTTGAAATCAAAGGACAAAAGTCTATAATTAAACAGATAGGGTAAACATGATGTCATGGAAATATGAGAGTAATCGAAAGAACAATACATCATTAATTTGCCTAATATAGAAAGAAGAGGGGGGAAATTCCCTTTGATGTATATGGTGCATGTTGCACCTTTTATCCAAATGTAGCAATATTTAGAATATGTTCAGGAAAGTAGGCCATGCCAACCAATTTAGGGTGAGATTGAACATACCGCGTGCATCCTCAAGTTATCTGGTATGATGAGATGGAATCTCTGGCGGCGGTCTCCAAGTCCTGAAGTGTCGGTGCACTGTACATTCTATGAATGAAAGAAAACCCTCAAATCAGCTCGAATAAAAATGAATTCACGACGATTTCCGTTGGGTGATTAAAGGAGGCCGATGAACTAGGATAAGAGATGATATAATATCTCGTTAAATTAGTTACCTTGTCGTCCATGAGAAAGAACTCTCAGTACGGCAGATTCCCCAACCGAGTGGAGCTGGGTCGACCACAAGCAGCATCGAGAAAGTCGATGGCGATAGGCCGCGGCAAGCGAAAGTGGCGAAATGTGGTTGGTGTTGTCAGCAGCCTGTTGGTGGCGGCATGCGTCGAGCTAAGTGTTTACCACCATGATAGGCGGTGCCATGGCATAGACGCGGAGGAGCTTGTGCAGGTGTGAATGGGGAACGTACCGGAGGGGCCGAGGGGGTGGCGGGCGGGGTGAGGGTTTTTGTGATGTGGGGATGGTGAGGGTTTTCTTTTTTCTTTTTTGAATTGGGTGGTGAGGGTTTTCTGTCCCACAAAGAATTTTGGGGGCGAAGGTTTGCTAGAGCGAACCATGTGTGATTGACGTAGCAGGCAAAATGAAAGTCATTGCACACGGTTCCAATTTCGGGAACCATGTGTGATTGACGTACTACCTCCGTCCTGGTTTATTGGTCCCCTGTTGTAATTTTTACCAAAATTTGGCGAAATATTTAACATACTCAGACGTAGATAATAAGCGTACACGTACATAAGCATAGTTCAACCATAAGTACATAGTTCAACCGTCATTAAGCATACTCAAGCGTCCATAGTTCGATCCATCCCACATCTCATCTCACATGCGGCCGGCACGATCCTGAAGCTTCTCCAGGTAATCAGCGTATGCGTCGTGCGCCACCCTGCGAGAATACTTCTTCTTGAAGGAGCCAATGACCCGTCCTCTTGCATGTGCCAGAACACTTAGATACATGTCATGAATCTTGTGGTTGCAAAATGGGCATCCATAGCCATCGTTCCAGGTCCTAATACGCCTGTCGTGCATTCCCGCATAAAGCTCCCTCAGGATTCGCCTCTTGTACCTCCTCTGGGCATCTTCATCCTCGCTGTCCACATCGTCAGACATCACCTATACAAATAGTAAAATAAATTTGGCATCAAATCACTGAATTCATGCCGTGAAGTAGGATTAGGAATTTATGGTTATTTATTTATACATATCCAGAGATTATGGTTCGATTTTTAAGCACAGTCGTCTATGTACAGACCAATCTTGAAGAAAATAATGGCACAAACATAGGTAGGTCATTCAAAATCAATTGTCGAGTCCTGGCTAGGAATTATTAGCATGAACACTAAACCTAGTCGGATTACTAGCAGAAATCATTTGCACGGATGAAACAACTAATCACTTATCACCTGTACCATTCAAACAAGCAATACACTACACGGATCTAACGAAACTTACTCAGATTTCATGGATTGGGAGAACATAACCACATGATTTCTATTCCAAAAAGGGGGAGGCAGGAGTAACCAGAGAAACCCTATGATCTATTTGACACATAAATGGGTATAGACGACTAACCAGCTATCCATCACCGTCGGAGTCGTCACCGGAGTGGTCTTCGGAGTCATCGCCGGAGTTGTCATCGGAGTCGTCGCCGGAGTGGTCGTCGGAGGCATCGCCAGAGAGGTCGTCAGAGTCGGTGTGGAACTCCGCCTCCGGCTGTGGAAGCTCGACGCCGTAGACGACATTAGGGTGCAGCGATAACTCGCCGGCGGTGGCGGCAACCTCTGTTTCCATCTCCATGTTGTGCTCCCGTGCTTTAGCAGCCCCGGCGTCGCCACTCCCTCCGATGGGGTGCTTCGGCGGCATGCTCATACATTGATGGCTTTGAAGACTAAGAGCGCATCGAGGATGCAAGCGGAGAGAGAGGATTGTGTGCACGTAGCGAGGATGGGGGGTGCGGCCGCTCGGGCGCACCATTAATATGGAGTAGTGGGAGAGAGGAGGGCGGCTGTCAAACCGATGGCTCGCCTCCTGGTGAGCCTCTGCACTGGACTGCTGGCATGCATACCAAAGTTTCACACAGCTACTCGCACACCTACCGATGACACTACGCAGCGAGCACACCTTCGTCAATTCACACACCTACACGCACGCCTCCCCGTCTACCTGCGCGGTGGACTCCTCACATGCATCCTGTCAACTCAAGCCTGCTCACATGCCACACGGTGCGCGATGGCACGTATATTGTTTTTCTATTTGGATGATTAATGTTGCCGCTTTATTGCTTAACCGAAGCATGGCTCGTATCCATTGTTGGTCTAACGCTCATGGTTCAAATAAATAATCCGTTTGGGATATTGGTTCCCAATTATTAATAATCTCCCGTCTGTAATTAGATAAAGATTACATCAAATCTGGTCTCAAATTTGACAAAAAAGTACAATGCCACTTTGTATTGGTGTCCATATGACAACACGATAAGTTTCATGAACTTCAAATAAGTTTTGGATGTATTAGAATTTAAAAATCAAGATTCTCAATGTTTGAAATTTGTTGCATGGGGAGTAAACATGCACCCTGTGAGACACGTGTGTTTTTGCAATCCATTTAGGTGCACTGTCACGTGTGATGTAGCTCAAATTTGATTTTTTCACATTATACCCATAGAAAATCAATCAATGTACTAAAACGTCTTAATGATCTCTGTGATTTTTTTTGAAATTAAAACGTCCCTCCTTTGGTAACATGTCTGTTCACCTAGGGATAATTAATTTAACATGCATCTTAGCTGCGGTGGATTCACGGTGTGTGTGTGGGTGTGTGCGTCTGGGAGTGGCGGGTGGCTCGTAGTACAGTACGAGTTGTGAGCCACCGTGTGGGTTGGCTGTTTTGTTAGGCAGGCTGGTGCCACATCAGAGTCGTGAAATCGTTATTTAAAACATCACACAACACTTTCATACATAAATGTTTTGCCACATGCAGTCGATGGTTGTCCTACACGACACTCAATACTCGCATGTGACGCTTTCTGTGGGCCCGCGAGGTCGTCGTCCATCACTTTGACGAACAGCCGGCAGTGAGGTTAATTTGACCAGCAAGGTAGAATCTTTTTTGTTTGTGTTATGGTGGTATATAGTACGCGTCGAAGAGGTGGGAGGGGACTAGCATATATACTATACGTATGCGCCCGTGAAGAAGTACACCTCACTCAGTGTTGAGACTTTTTAGTTACTGAGGCACGTGCCAAATCAAAACTATGAAATTGGTTATTTAAACATCACACAACACCTTTTTGGGCCCCATGCATATATATCCTAGCTAGGACACTCACGTGTGACGCTTCCATCTGTTGTCCCACGAGGCCATCATCGATACATGGATGCATCACTTTGACCTACATCAGGAGAGGTTAATTAATTTCACCATCGATGAGGATTCTTTTGGGTTGTACATATATTACGGCAAGAGCATATAGTATGCGGTGAAGTGGGGGGAAGGGGGCCATCATATGTAGTACGCTTGATATGAACCTCGCTTTGTGTGGGTGCATGGTTTACGATTTTTGAGGCATGTGGCACATCAAAGTTGTGCATTTTGGGTATTCAACATATATATGTTTGGCCCACATAGCAGTGGTGGTTGTCTTCTCGCACCCACTTAAGCGGTTATCAGCGATATCGATGCTTTCCATCTATGGGCCCGCTTGGTCCATCTCTTCTTTTTGCCTGACAACAAGAGAGGTTAATTTGACTTAGGAGGGGATTATTATTTTTGCTCTAGGATGACATGCATGATACATTTTGAGCACACACACATGCATGTGTACACATGAATCCCTCCCATTGAGTCGAAGTGGCTAGTACAATGACACCATCATGAACCGATCTCGCTCTGTGTGGGGAGCTAGTGTACGATTTTTGACACATGTGACAGATCAATGTTGTGTATTCAAACATGCATGCACGCATCACCTCCATAAATATGCATGTAGTGGTTTCCTTCGAACGATACACTCCCTCACGTGGTTATCGGCGACAAGCCTATATATTCGTGGGCCCGCATGGACATCCATGATCACCTTGACCAACAACAAGATAGGTTACCATGGTGGATTCTTCATTTGGTTCATGTTATCGTAGTATAGGCCATGGTGAGATTCAGACCTAATTAAGTTTGAGCGCATATACTATGCATGCATCCATGCATATATGAATCCCCGTCGTTGGCTTGAAGTGTGGTGTAACATACATATGCATCGTCAACCTAACCCTCACTCAGTGTGGGGATTTCTAGTTCAAAATCACGGTGCCACATCAAAGTTGTTCCATTGTTACTAAAAAACACACCTCTCCATACATATGTTTGGGCCACACGCATGCAGTGGTTGTCTTCGGGGACTAGCTACTTGCGTGATTATTGGTGAGCTAGCCCATCTCTGGGGTCGCATGGACGGTCATCACTTTGACCAACAACAAGAGAGAGGTTGTACAACCAAGGTGGATTATTCTTGGTCCATTTTACGATCCATCTTGGC
>NC_057803.1:99274528-99275818 GCF_018294505.1 Triticum aestivum
TTCGCACTTTTCTTGGTGAACCTCAGTTGGGGGGGGGCATGCATTCATAGCTTAGGAATCCCTTCGTGTCGACACAAGGGAGGGGGGCCTGCTAGCTCTACTTCACACTTTGCTAGGTGAACCTCGGTTGGGGGGTGAGGGAGTTCTGGATTAGGGGGTCTCCAGACAGCCGGATTATATCCTTTGGCCGGACTGTTGGACTATGAAGATACAAGATTGAAGACTTCGTCTCGTGTCCGGATGGGACTCTACTTGGCGTGGAGGCAAGCTAGGCAATACGGATATGGATATCTCCTCCTTTGTAACCGACCTTGTGTAACCCTAACCCTCTCCGGTGTCTATATAAACCGGAGAGTTTTAGTCCGTAGGACACAACAACTACAACATACAATCATACCATAGGCTAGCTTCTAGGGTTTAGCTTCTCCGATCTCGTGGTAGATCTACTCTTGTACTACCCATATCATCAATATTAATCAAGCAGGATGTAGGGTTTTACCTCCATCAAGAGGGCCCGAACCTGGGTAAAACATTGTGTCCCCTGCCTCCTGTTACCATCCGCCTTAGACGCACAGTTCGGGACCCCCTACCCGAGATCCGCCGGTTTTGACACCGACATTGGTGATTTCATTGAGAGTTCCTCTGTGTCGTCGCCGTTAGGCTTGATGGCTCCTACTATCATCGATGGCGATGCAGTCCCGGGTGAGCCTTTTCTCCCTGGCAAATCTTCGTATTCGGTGGCTTTGCACTGCGGGCCAATTCGCTTGGCCATCTGGAGCAGATTGAAAGTTACGCCCCTGGCGACCTGCACTACAAAAAAAAGACACATCCGTGACATTTTGGGCCGAACGAATTTTTTTTTCTATCATACATATGACACTTCTATGACGATAATTGTGAAAAAAACCGGTATCATCATAGATGTGGTGGGCTCCTACTTCTATGACAAAAAATCATGACATAAAATGGGCTTTTCGTCCTGGGCGGGCAGGAGATGCAGCTGCATGACATTCTTTGGGCCGTCCATGATAGAAAAAAATGTGGTAGAAGCGAGGGGGAGGAAAATTTCGGGGAGTTCCCGGTTACGGTGGGAGGTCGGGGGCCGAGCGATGCGCGTTTCTCTCGTACACGTATGCGCGTGTGTGCAAGGCGTTGGCTCTAACTGAACCCGAGCGAGGCGTTGGGCTCTAACTGAACCCGAGCGATTGCACTGCAGGCTACACGTTACTGAACCAGAGCGATCGATCGATGGCTGTTAACTGAACCTGATCGAGCGATTCCTTGGCTACT
>NC_057803.1:99275997-99285853 GCF_018294505.1 Triticum aestivum
GGGCTGGATGAACAGTAGACGGTGGAGGGGTGGATGAATAGGACGCCGTGGTTTGGAGGGCAGGATGAACAGTAGACGATGGAGGGGTGCCCGTGGAGGGGTGGTTGAACAGGACCCCGCGGTGATGAGGGCTGGATGAAAAGTAGACGGTGGAGGGGTGGTTGAACAGTAGCCGGTGGAGTAGCGCACAGTGGAGGCTGGATGAACAGGAGCCCGTGGAGGCTGGAGGAGGTCGACGGTGCATGAATAGTAGCTCGTGGAGGCTGGAGGGGGTCGACGGTGGAGATGAACAGTATCCCGTGGAGTCCCGTTTTGCGGTACGCCACACCCCTCCCGATGAACAGGACCCCCGTTTTGACCGTAGCGCTCCAACACAAGTCCGTTTCCTCCGTTTTGCGGTACGCCACACCCCTCCCGATCAACAGGACCCCCGTTTCGACTGTAGGAGGTCCTTTCCTCCATTTTGCGGTACGCCACACCCCTCCCGAACAACAGGACCCCCGTCTCGACCGTAGGAGGTCCATTTCCTTCGTTTTGTGGTATGCCACACCCCTCCCGGTCAACAGAACCCCCGTTTCGACCGTAGGAGGCCCGTTTCCTCCGTTGTGCGGTACGCCAGGCCTCGTTTCCATCGCCTCTTCCGTCCAAGCCCTCCTGATGAACACGACCACACATTCCGTTTCGACCCAGCCGTGTTGCCTCCCGATGAACACGACGCATTCCGTTGCCTCCCCATGAAGACGACAACGACGTTGTTTCTCCGTTCCGACCCAGCCATGTACACGAGCCCTCACCGTACGTATGCGCGAGTAGGCGTTCGAGACCCCGCCCGTATGTACACATACGTGGCCGTATTTTCTTTCTTGCAACCTGGCCGCTGTATGTACGTGTACATGCTACGTTCGCGCCTCTACTACGACACGTGCGCGCCTCTACATCCACCAGTATATATGTACGTACACGTTTGCGACCAGAATGACAACGCTACGTATGCTTCGACTAGGTGGGTCCCGACTGTCAGGCACTTCCTTGCGTGCGAAGGTGTAGCTGGTGGGTCCCAGCAGTCAGGGGGGAAACTTTTTTTTCGCGAAAAATGGTGGCCCGTCCGGTGGGTCCCTGCTGTCAGGTGGAGGAATCATTATTTTCCGCGTAATAAGGAGGCACTTCCTTGCTGCCGCGTGGACCCAGCTGTCAGCCTCTCCACATACAGTCCATGTCCAATGGAAGTTGTTCCTTGACCATGTTGACCACGCCGCGCCAAGAGCACCAGGGCGGTGGACGACGGCGAGGCCTAGGAAGGGGTCGACGGGGAGCCAGGGAAGATGCGGCAGTGGAAGCCCGCGCGCGTGCGGAGAGGAGTACGAGGGTTCACTGGTTCGGCTGCGGTGTGAGGCTGCCGTCGCCGTAGGGCCTGGCCAGCGGTGGGAATAGTAGGGGGCGGTGAGGCCTCCGCGGTAGCACAACCGGCCACGGGAGGCAGGAGCATGCGGCACGACCGGCGCTGCTTTGGGCGGCTGGAGCAAGAAGACCAGAGGTTAAAGAAGCACTACGGCCGTTTGATGGACATTGTATGGTCAATGGAGCTAGAATCATTCATATTGACTAAGTTGACAAAGCCCTTCGTCGCCGTCAACTTAGTAGGCCCACAAGTCAGCCTCCCACCAAGGTGGGTCCCAGCTAGCCGGGGGAGTATTCATTTTTTTGTGCGTAATAAGGAGGCACTTCCGGTGGGTCCGAGCTGACAGCGGGGGGAACATTTTTTTTTGCGAAATACGGTGGCCCGTCCGGTGGGTCCCAGCAGTCAGAGGGAAATGATTTTTTCGCAAAATACTAGTGGCCCGTCCGATGGGTCCCTGTTGTCAGGTGGAGGAATAATTATTTTGCACCTAATAAGGAGGCACTTCCTTGCTGCGGCCGTGAACCCAGCTTTCAGCCTCTCCACGTAGAGTCCACGTCCGATGGAAGCCGTTCCTTGACCACGTTGACCACGCCGCACCAGGCGCACCAGGGCGGTGGACGACGGCGAGGCCTAGGAAGGGGACGAAGCAGAGCCGGAGAAGATGCGGCAGTGGATGCCCACGCGTAGAGGAGTACGAGGGCACTGGTTCGCTGTGCTGTGAGGCTGCCGTCGCCGCAGAGTAATAGGGGGTGTGGGTGAGTAGAGGGATGGCCTGGCCAGCGGTGGGAGTACTAGGGGGTGGTGAGGCCTCCGCCGCATCGCAGACGGCCACGGGAGGCAGGAGCACGAGGCACGACCGGCGCTGGTTTGGGCGGCTGGAGCAAGAAGACCAGAGGTTGAAGAAGCACTACGGCCGTTGGATGGACATCGCACGGTCAGTGGAGCTAGAATCGTGCATTATTGACTAAGTTGACAAAGCCCTCCGTCCCCGTCAACTTAGTAGGCCCACAAGTCAACCTGCCACTATACTGGGTCCCAGCTAACAGGGGGAGTATTCATTTTTTTGTGCGTAATAAGGAGGCACTTCCTTGCGTGCGAAGATATAGCTGGTGGGTCCGAGCTGTCAGCGCGGTAACATTTTTTTCGCGAAATACAAAGGCCCTTTCGATGGGTCCCTGATGTCAGGTGGAGTAATCATTATTTTGCGCGTAATAAGGAGGCATTTCCTTGCGTGCGGCCGTGGACCCAGCTGTCGGCCTCTCCACGTAAAGTCCATTTCAGATGCATGTCGGTCGGTGACCACGTTGACCAAGCCGCGCCGAGAGCACCAGGGCGGTGGACGACGGCGAGGCCTAAGAAGGGAACGAAACGGAGGCAGGGAAGACTCGGCAGTTGTTTCCCACGCGGAGGGGAGTACAACTGTACGAGGGTTTACTGGTTCGTCTGCCGTCGCCGGAGAATAACAGCAGGTGTGTGTGAGTAGAGGGATGGCTAGGCTAGCGATGGGAGTACGGTGGGGCGGTGAGGCCTGTGTGGCAGCAGTGCCGGCCGCGGGGAGGAGGGAGCAGGCAGTCCCGCCGGTGCCTGTTTGAGCGGCTGGAGCAGGAAGAGCAGAGATTGAAGAAGCACAACGGCCATTGGATGGACATCCAACAGTCACTGCTTGTGCGTCAACCTTTTTTTAGGAAAGCCTCAAATCTGTGGAAAACAGCATAGATCCCATCTGCCATTATTTCTAATAATTTTCAGCCCATTTGCTAATTCTTAATGTTTTTTGGAGCCCATATTCTTTTTGTTAGCATTACAGCCCAAATTATGGCCACGGTTAAAAAATTATACGAAATTTTACAAATTTCGGTGTGGTCCGAACTGTTTTTAATCCCGAAATTTCGACTCACATTCAAACTGATTTTAAAAATAAATGTATATCAATATAAAATCCAACAAATTCTCCACGCATAAAAATTAATGTAATTTAAAATCTTGAAATAAAAAAAGATATTTGAAACTAATTGTCGGTTTGATGTGTTTTAAAAATGTACAGCCCATTTCTCATTACTGATGGGCCATTTTCTCGGCCAGCCGAATGAAAGCTCTCCTCGTCTTGAAAGATTTGCAGCCCAACAGGCCTGACAAAGCGACTTACTTGGTAAATCACAAAAAAACTGGGCTGTGGCCGTGGACCCAGCTGTCAGCCTCTCCACGTACAGTACTCTTCCGATGGAAGTCGTTCCTCGACCACGTTGACCATGCCGCGCGGAGAGCACCACGGCGGTGGACGACGCCTAGGAAGCGGATGACGCGGAGCCAGGGAAGACGCGACAGTGGAAGCCCGCGCAGAGATGAGTACGAGGGTTCACTGGTTCGGCTGCGGTGTGAGGTTGCCGTCGCCGCAGGGCCTGGCCAGCGGTGGGAATAGTAGGGGGCGGTGAGGCCTCGGCGGCAGCACAGCCGGCCACGGGAGGCCGGAGCATGCGGCACGACCGGCGCTGCTTTGGGCAGCTGGAGCAGGAAGACCAGAGGTTGAAGTAGTACTACGCCCGTTGGATGGACATCGTACGGTCACTGGAGCTAGAATCGTTCATATTGACTAAGTTGACAAAGCCCTCCGTCCCCGTCAACTTTGTTGGCCCACAAGTCATCCTCCCACTATGGTGGGTCCCAGCTAGCAGGGGGGTATTCATTTTTTTGTGCGTAATAAGGAGGCACTTCCTTGCGTGCGAAGATATAGATGGTGGGTCTGACATGTCAGCGGGGGGAACGTTTTTTTCGCGAAATACAGAGGCCCTAATGGTGGGTCCCACCTGTCAGGTCCTCGCAAAAAAAGGGAAAGAAAATCAAAGACTTGGGAAGGCGTACAGAACAAGCTAGTGTACCAGTAAAGAGACATTGCCGAGTTTTAGAAAAAAGAAAGACATGCTCCTGTAGCTGGTTCGAATCTAAACCTAGACTATGACTATATATGGTGCTATGCTACTCTACAAGTAATGAAACTGACATATCCAACGTTCGCTTCTCCTCTTCTCTACTGACCGCAGCAACCATGTCTGCTGGTTGCTCGTCCACCTGCTCTTCAGCAGGCAACAACCAGATATGCGCCAAGTCGCAACCCGTACCATCGCCTGTGGGTCTCATCACACCCTCCCCGGCACGCGCACCGCAGCCAATTGCTCATGGCAACCCACTGTCGTTGGTGTGGTGCCACTGCAAATCACGCAGAGTCATCCGTCGCGTCTCAACCACAATCCACAACCCTGGCCGAGTCTTCTACAAATGCCCGAATCATGGGGTAATAATATGTTTAAGTGTTGCTCTGCTGCTTTCTGTTGCTCATTTTTTAATAGTTTGGTTGATGATCTACCAATTTGATTCGTGCAGAAAAGGGAAGATTCGTGTGATTTCTATTTCTGGAAGTTGCTGATGTGGGGGAATGCAACTACGCTGGTTATTTGGTTAGCCAAGGAATCCCAATACCAGCAGGTTGGGGTGTTGGACAAGTAACTGAAGGAACGGCGGAAGCGGAAGATGCAGAGCAGAAGGTTAAAGATGCAGTTCCTCTGATCATGGCCTAGCAACAGCTGCTGAATGGCCTTGACAACAATGAGGATGTGAAATAGCTTGTGAAGATAATGGGCAAAATCGATGTGCTCTGTAGTATGATTGTCTCTTTATTTGCAGTGTATGTAGCACTCGTGATGTATTCAGTGGCTACGACATGAGCACTTTGCTGAAACTAGTAATGAATGAAACCTGTGTAGCAGGCTGGGCATAGTGTTTTGAACATCTAATGATTTCTATTAATGGAAATCAGGAGGTATCCCCATTTGCTCATATAAATAAGTAAATAAATGGCAGAGGCCCTGTCGGGTCAGCTTTGTTCTTATTCGAAGACGTCGAGCAAATTGCAGTCCAACAGCAAACTATGTCATCAAATTCAAGTTTCACAGCCAAATATGAGTACAACTAAATAACAATGTCATCATGTTTTAGTTGTCATGCAATCACCAAACACAAATCAGCATACATAACAAGTGATGTTCTCACAGCAAAATACTAAACAACATGTTCGTCAGGTTTCAGTTGTCATAGCAAACACAATTTCACATAGTTGATAAAAAAATGTCTTCTGACAGGCAAATACGACAAAAGCAATGTAATCATCATCCGCAGCAGCAACATCAACATCCTCGCCATGTGTATCAGTCTTAATCATAATTCCCCACGGTGTCATCTTCTTCTTCGTCCTCAACGTCATCGAACGTTGGCTTCTTCTTGATCAACTCTTGTATGTCCACAGCACGACAGGCAATCTTTTTGCCGGCGTCATTGACGTGATGGTTCTCAAAGATATTAGGAACATCTGTGTTATCTTGTACATCAGGAGCAGTGTAAGCATCATCTTGTTGTGCAACTTCATTAAACGAATTCCTCTGCTCAAACCTTTGTAATACTCTCCAGTCATCGCTACGTGCAAATGTGCCTTCCAAGAAAAATATCTGTGTTTCTTGATTTGCCAAAATAAAAGGCTCGTCGGTCTGGTACGCCGCCTTGACATTGATGGATTTGAAATAATCATCAGCTCTGGGTTTTGCGATCCTGGAAAATAGGTTATACCAACGACAGCACAACAGAACCACACACCGATGATCCTCAAAACTGGAGATATACTGCAACTGAACAATGTCTGTTATGTTAGCATACATTTCAGTTGTCTCTTTGTCATACGTATCCGTGCTCATGATGGCAATGTTTTGTGTCTTCCTGCCTTCATCTCGTGCAAGGGTGTTGTAGCGCACATCTCCAAGAACGCAAGATTCATAATGTCTTACCCGAGTATAAGGACCCATTGCTAGTGAGTAAAGGGCATCATGAACTGCCTGGCCATCCTCCCGCATCTTCTTGACCTATGGTTAGAAAATAGACAAGTTGATCATCTTATGTACTCAATATATTAAAAAACTGACAGTGCACTTCAAAAGCTTACATGGTTCTTGAACCATTTTCGCAAATCCTGCCATAACCAGTTTGTCAATGTTTCTTGGATTTTGCGGCAGTAACTCCTCTTTGTAGATGCTGCACAACATAGTGATCGCGTCAAACATCTAAATATATAAGAATGTGATGCAAGTTTGGTAGATTACGATGTATAAGCTGCAGTACTGCACTTACTTGATATAAGGTAGTATCTCAGGACGGTTATTCAACACATACCAAACCATTTTGTCCAAATCTTTAGGTTTGTCCTCTTGTCGACTCTTCCCTGTAACTCGAACAGAATAATCCAAAACATTGAGCCCGGGATTGTCTTCACCCACCTCTTTGCCAAGCTGATCAGTTGTTTCAATGTATTTTGAGCAGAATGTCAATGCTTCTGTAGCAATGTAGGCCTCTGCAATGGAACCCTCGAGTCTAGCTCTGTTCCTAACATAGCCCTTGAAAGTGCCTAGCTGCCTTTCAATAGGGTACATCCAGCCATACTGTACTGGACCTCTAAGTAGTGCCTCATCAGGTAGATGAACAACCAAATGCACCATCACATCAAAGAAGGCTGGAGGATATATCTTCTCAAGGTCGCATAGGATAGTTGGTATCTTGTCTCTAAGACGCTCCAAAGCATCTATCCTGATATTCCTACTGTAGAGTTCCCTGAAGAATTGTCCCAACTCTGCAACTGCTCTGTATAAGTCAGGGCGGCCCAATCCTCTAAGGATAACAGGTAAAACCCTTTGAAGTAGGACGTGGCAGTCATGAGTTTTCAACCCTTGTACCTTGTTTCCATCTGCACTGATTCTCCTTTCAGGGTTGGAAGCAAATCCATGTGGGAATCTCACATGTGACAGGACCTCGCAGAATTCTTTTATTTTTACCTTGTCCAAGACGTACACAGCTGGTGCCATATCCCGTGGTTTACCTTCATCTTGCACCTGCAAATCCTGTCTGATACCCAGGTGTGTCAAATCAATCCTAGATTTTAAGGTATCTTTCGTCTTGCCTTCAATATTAAGAAGTGTGCCGATAATGCTGTCACATATCTTTTTCTCGATGTGCATCACATCAAGATTATGCTGCAGATCCAAATCTTTCCAATACTCTAAGTCCCACAAAGTGGACCTGCGGGCAGACAATAATCTCTCTTCTGCCCTGCCATGCTTCCTTTTTCCGCTACCATTATCAGGATGGTTTCCTGGTGTAATATGTCTAACCTTCTCTAATTCCACTTGCAACTCATCGGTGGTGAGCCTCTTTGGCGCATCACGGTTTTCATGCTTTGCATTGAACACATGTCTTCGTTATTTTCTAGGAAGCGGCTTGTCCTTGGCAAGGAAACGACGGTGTCCAATGTAACAGATCTTGCTAAGTATTGCGTATGACAGCGGATTCCTGTCACAGCGAACACATGCATTGTAACCATGTATCGTTCGCCCTGACATAGTGCCCAAAGCCGGATAATCATGGATGCACCAAATTATAACAGTATGCAGAAAGAAATCAGCTGGTGGGCTTCTATATAGGTCTCGAGTGAGAACACCCTTCCATAGCTGTTGAAGTTCCTCCACAAGAGGCTCCATGAACAAATCAAAATCCTTTCCAGGACTTTTTGGACCTGGGATGAGCAAGGCCATCATGTAGTTTGATTCTTTGGTGCAGACATTTGGAGGCATGTTGTAAGGGATAACAAGCACTGGCCACATGCTATATGTGGTGCTCTGGTGGCCAAATGGGATAAATCCATCTGAAGATAAGCCAAGTCTAATGTTTCTCAGGTCAGCAGCAAACTCTTTGTGTTTATCATTGAAGCTTTTCCACTCACTATCATGAGATGGATGACTCATTACATTCTGATCTCTGTACTCCTGGTTCCTAGAATGCCACAGTACATCCTCTCTTGTTTCAGCATCATGAAACAACCTCTGCAATCTTGGTGTAATTGGAAAATGTCTCAGAACATTATGAGGAATCCTCTTCACACCATCGCCATCTTTCCATCTTGATGATTTGCATTTCGGGCACTCACTTAAGTTGGCGTAATCCTTCCGGAACAGAACACAATTATTCTTACAAACATGGATCATATCATATCCAATTCCAACTGCACGAAGGAAATTCTTCATTTTACTGTAGGTGTGTGGCAGCTCAGATGCATCTGGGAAAGATTCGCAGAAAGCAGCCAACATCGCATCGAATGATTTGTTGGTCATCCGCTCAGATGTCTTCACCTGAAGAAAGGTGACCATAGCTGAGAATACTGACAGCTTATTTCTAGGGGTGACAGCAACATTGCATTGTTCCAACATGCGGGCCCACCATTTTTCTTCCGCGAGTGAAAGTTCACGGATTGCACGAGCATTTCGTAGCATTGTTTCAATGTTGGTCAAACTCACTGGCTCCGCCACCACTTCCTCCTCCTCCTCTTCCACCTGAGCATCAGGCAGATCAAGATCGTGAGCTGCTGCTTCCACGTAGTCAATAACATTGACGTTCACAGCTTCACCATGATGAACCCACCTAGTATATCTGACCGACATCCCATACAAGTGTAGATGATTTTGCACAGTTAACCGGGGTCTTGTAACTGAATTCATACAACTGCTACACGGGCAGAGCACATCTGATTTCGGACCACCGTACTCAGCTCTGATAAAGTTCATGAAGTTTTCAACCCCCTCGACATATGCAGCGGAGAATCTTCGAGCAGAAGTTATCCAAGTCCTGTCCATCTGTTAGACATACAAATTAGTTCTTCTACTAGATATTACAGGAAAAACATATATGATTTTTTATGAAGTCCAGAAAAAAAATACCTAGGTCGATGTCTAAAGCTATGGCAAGATATTTGGACGAGCAGATCTAAGTAACAAAATATATGTAAAGCTAATTCAGCAAACAAATTTGAGTGCCAAATTATGGTAGGCTGTTTCAGCAGTCAATGAGGCCGAGCACACAGCCATCGAACTATCGAAGTCCATCGCAGCAACAAAGATCGAGTATAAAATGGTGTAGAGCTATTTCACCTAACAGATTGGATACTAGACCATGGAAATCTACGTCACAATAAATATATGGCAGGATATGTTAGCAACTAATCGGCCTTGGCATGCCATCTCTGCTAAGCAGATTGAGTGCAGAACAGGGCAAGGAAGCTTCTTAAGCATAGCATATTGACAGTAAACTACTTTGGCAAACAGTGAGATTAACAGCGTCTATCAGCTAACATTCAGTGCTACACCGACATGAACGGGGCCTCAGTCTAGAATGCGCGTACCATGGGAGAAGCTGACCGCCGTGCGTCTCCACACGAACGTCACCAGCGGTGGCGGCGCTGACCGCTGTGCGCCTCCACAAGAACGTAGCCAGAGGTGGCGGCGCGGCTAGAGGATGGCAGTCTACGAGAGCGTACTGTGGGAGCGAGAGGATCGCCGAACCGCGGCGCCGATGTATCGGCACGGTGGGGAGGGC